>NC_082387.1:20964968-20972468 GCF_031168955.1 Gadus macrocephalus
CTCATCTCTGATTACTAAATTATTGTTCCATCATAATCACACCTTAATGATTCATGTTGCTGTTGGAAATAATGTGGCATTGTAATACATAATAACATTTAACTGCATATGCCACCGGCAACCTTTCATATAATCTGTCCTGTGTTGATGCCTTCCAAAATGTTACATGTTTAGGATTGGACGTTTTCGGTATTTAGGGAAGAAATAGCACTTATTTCTCCTGCCCCACCCAAAGCCCACATCTCCCCTGTGAATACAACTCATTGTTTATGACTTTGGATTCTCTAACAAGCGTTAACCTTTGGAAATCAGATTTATATTTGCATTTGTCAACCTCCACTGGTAATAAACGCCTGGGAAACGTCAAGCCGTTCCCTGTGACCTCGTGAAGTATTACATTGTTTGGCTTAAAGTTATAAATCAAACATCAATTCCCACTCATAAAGCCTTTACCCCGTATGCATCTCCAGCTCGTAGTGAATCACCTGTGCTTGCCTTGGCCATTAGCAGAGGAAAGATCTGCTTTGTTGTAATGAACACAGAACTGTGGGAGCGCTATAGTATCAACATTACATAAATTCCCTTTATACTTAGCTAATTGCTGACCCTAGAAGTGTAATAAAAGATATGGACAACATTTGAGCACAAGCTATAATATACGGCATGCATTGAGGTGAGTGTTTCATGTGCTGAGTTCTGCCTGGACGAACAACACCAGATTGAGATACAACTAAACATGAAAATAAATAGTTATAGCGCTCTTCCGGGTCTCCGCTGTCAATACTTAATGTACACACTTATTGTATGTTGTACGTCCGTGCACTTTAAAATAGTACTTAGCATTGTGTAGCATCCTAGCTATCTTTGTTAGATACGGGGAATGGGTTAATCTAACAATTGTTAATGCTTGGCACTTGGTTCTATGAACATTATTGACAGACAGTGATATATTGTTGTTTCTCTTTCTTCTGACAAATGCACTTATTGTAAGTCGCTTTGGACAAAAGCGTCTGCTAAATGCCCTAACTGTAATGTTAATGTAAACATATGTTAACCTTCATTTCAACGCCACTTTGCCAGTGCCTGCCTTGTCACTTGTCTTCTGCGTTCTCTAGAGTCCAGCGAGAGTGGAGCAGCGGTGCCCATGGAGAGCAGCGGGACTCTGGATCCCCCGCTGCAGGTTGTTCTTTTCGGCCCAACGTGCGTCTCGACCGCTGGGATCCGACGGGGTCTCGTCGTGCGGAGATGTCAGTCGGCCGCGGAGTGACGCTGATGCGACCGGATGGCTGACGTCGCGTCACATCTAGTGGATGTCACTAAACTGGAACATATGTTACTTAAACTATAACATTGTGATAATTCTCCTCCAAGACGGCCCATAAAGCCACAATTTATTAGACTAAATCTAGGGCGATAATAACAGAGATAATTTTTAATGGAAGGTTAATGCGAGAAACCGAAGATAAAAAGAGGAGCCCTTTGGCCTGCTTTCCGCAGGATCCTACCCTAGCCATGCAAACATCCGACAGGCTTTTACACACCACGGGGCCGCTCCCCTTTCATTACATTTTATAGCTCCGAGCATAAAAATATACGGAACATTTTCATGGGTAATAAAATCCCTGATCCTCTTACGATATGGAGAACAGAGGCCTGCATGCATGTTTTATTTGCGTTTTTCCCCCCTTTTACAAGGCAGGAAAAACCTAGCTTAAGTAAAGCTTCTTCTGCCAAAACATCCCTGGCTGCTAGGCGTCGCGTCCCCTGTGCTTTGGCCCTCCAGGAGCCCAGCGCTGCGCTCAGCTGCTCGCGAGCTGCGCTGGGCCCCTCCCGGCGGGGCCCCCGGAGGGGGCCGCGGCTCCAGACACGAGCGCTGCCTCTGTATCGCAATTCCCACAGACACGCTTTTAAAATAGGCCACATCGGAGAAAACATGACTTTTCACTATTCTAATAAATGAGACCCTAGCCTGTTTATTATTAATGATATCCCGGCACTCTTTTCAGATTGGGTTGCGTTACGCCACGTTGAGTAATTTATATCCGTGCCAGCGTGGGAGCCCTGCCTGTGTACGCTTACTGTCTTTTTACTGTCAGCTGTGTCTCGTATTCTATGAAATTTTAATGTTTAACAGGTCAGACCTGACCCCTCTAATCCTTCTGGTTATTAATGCGGTAACGCCAACACACAGGAACAATTAATCAAAGCACCTCCTTTCTTCCCCTTTTCCCCACCTTTCATACATATTAATTATGTTTAGGCCCCGTTTAGGCCCCGATGTAGCATGGCATTAGTGTGTGCGGAGGCTGGCGGCGGAAGGGGGGGGGGGGGGGGGGGGGAGCAGTAAGTCAGTGTACAGCCCAGACATGACACGTTACGGCGCTGTAAGCTAGCCAGCTAGCCAGCTAGCCAGCTAGCCAGCTAGCCAGCCTGCTCGGCCCCCCAGCACTGAGCATATGAGGCTTGAGTGGCAGGAAGTTGAACACGACAAAGCGCTGATACACTTTCTTGTCCAGACAATTATTCCTGGCCTACTTTCCAAGCTAATTCCCCCTCTCCTCCCCCCCCAGTGGAGGTGGCGCAGGGGAGTAGACTGCCCCAGAGCTGAGGGAGGAATGGGAGGGGGAGGAGGGAGGAGGGGGGAGGGAGGCCCAGATGATTGAAATCCAAGTTGAGATGTGGGGGACGCAATGTCAATAAAAAGCATCACCTCCCCTCTCCCATTTACATAACACACATTGTCTTCTCCGCTCCGGCCAACTCCGCCTCGGGTGGCGATGACAGCAGGTTGGGAGTGAAGGGAGATTGTCATTTACATGAACACGGACGCATGTGATGCCCCGTGCGAGTGAGAGGCAGTGCAGGGGCTCGGAGCACATGCATTACCCTTAATGATAAATGTATTGCTTTTAAAGGCTGGGTTGCTCCATAGATCAACGGGGAATACTTTATTGCCCCACTTCTCTGGTTCATATGCGATGGATGAGAGATATGCTCTACATAGGGAGGAATACCCCCCCCCCCCCCCCCAAGCACCCCCCCAAGCACCCCAGTCCTGCTGGCTTGAAAGGCTATATTGCGCTCACGTTGCGTGTGTGTGTGTGTGTGTGTGCGTGCTTGCGTGCGTGTGTGTGTCTGTGTGTGTGTGCGTGCGTGTGTCTGTGTGTGTGTGTGTGTGTGTGTGTGTGTGTATGTGCGTGCCTGTGTGTGTGCGTGTGTGCGTTTGCGTGTAAGTACATGTCTGTGCATGTGTGTGTGTGTGTGTTTGCGTGTGATTGTGTGTGTGTGTGTATCTGTGCGGGTGTACATGTGTGTGTGTGCATGTGTGTGTACATCAGTACATGTCTGTGTGTGTGTAAGTGTGCATGCGCTCATACTGGTGTGTGCAAGCATGTCTATGCATGCGTGTGTGTGCGTGTGTGTGTGTGTGACCTTCAAGGCTAGGTGGAAGACAACGGTAGCATGCTGGATGAGGGGCATGTGGGAGAGCAGGTCTATAGGTGGGGGTTGTGGTGGAGATAGGTAGCAGATGGCCTCTCTCTCCCTTCAGCGCAGCAGAAGGGGAGCACAAGATGGCTCCGCACAATAGACCTTCTGAAGGGAGACGCCGCCGCGACTAGCCAACAACGCCGCGCTACATTTTAAACAACCTGGCAGCATGCACGCTACCGCACACACACACACACACACACACACACACAGGGTGTGTGACTGAAGTGCTTCCTATAGTTGTTGTCTTTGAATGAGCTTCTCCTGAATGCATACAGATTAATAAAGGAGGGGAAATGTAATAGCGTGAGGTAAAGAGAAGTCCTAGAATGCTGTGGTCTAATAGCACAGCTCCTGAACACAGGGCTGCATGAGAACTGTGGTTGGATTTAAAAACATGCACGCTACCGTATTTCAGCGCGGCATTTCCCTCTGCAACACATCCTAATCAGCCGACCGAGGATTTTCCCGAGGTCATTGGGATTTTGCGTTTGCACACATTTCCCTAATTGGAATGAAAGAGCTAAAAACACACATTAATAAAATAAAACCAAATAAAAAATGCATTCCCAACCGTGGTAAAGAGTGGGACACTCTAAGTGTTTTGGTATGATAGCTTTTTGCCTTGCTGCATAGTTCATCATGCAAGGGAATGACAGAACAGGACAAAAAAGGGAAGAGAGGGAGAATCATGCATTTCAGGGAGCAGATATTAATAAAAACAGTGTGTCAAGGGGGCAGAGAAATGGTTTCTCCTAATGGATTCTCCACAGAAAACAGCTTTTATACAATCAATCTTTTCATTGAAAGACCAATTATTTAAGTAATTGTTCCTTACAACTGCTTTGTGAATTTGTCCTTTTGATGTTGTAAAAGTAAGCATCTTTTTGTCACTTGTAAAGATTCACACCGTTTTATGAAACTCAATTAATAGCTTTTTGCCGGAGGTCTGCAAGCTCCTTTCTCAGCAGGATGCAACTATTCATTTGCCTGTTGTCTCGTTACACCAGACACGGCCACCGCCAAGCACACACACACACACACACACACACACACACTCACATGCACACACACACACACACACACACACACACACACACACACACACACACACACACACACACACACACACACACACACACACACACACACACATAGAAAGCCACATACACACCCAATCAGGCACCTACACAAATGAACAAGAACACACACAGGCACACATGGACACAAACGCACATGCTCAGCCACCCACCCAGACACAAGGTATTATTGGACAATAAAAGTGTTTTCCATCATAGAGAGTGCAGTGTCAATCACAGAGAGAGAACTGTTTACAGTTACCCATAAACACCTGTTGACTGACATGCTGTCCTTCGTACAACATTCCTTTATTGACTATACAACATGTTATTCATTCACTTAAGTGGCCTATAATTTCCTTAGTTCATTACGCCATCAATCATGCAGCTTTAATAATAATGCATTTCAACGGCACATTTCATACAATTTTTAAAGTAACATTTCAAAAGTGACACGTCCGCACATAATTAGCATACATCGTCTTTTACCTCATTTTGGATGCAGCCTTCACAGTTTTGACCACATTGCCTCATTGAGATCATCAAACCAACTGTATATTTTTACACCACGTTTAGTTGATCTTGTAGTTAAGACTCATACGTAACAAAGCTACGTACCATGTAGGCATTAACGCGAGCACAAAGGTCTGCAGAAAGTCCTGATGCTTCCAAACTTAGCTCAGCGTGGCGTGCCATCGATGTCTGCTCTTTCTGCAGGTATACAGGTTACTGACAGCCGGTAAAACACGCTTACGGTTAGCCGCCGCCGCGGCAGCGGCAGCAGCGCCAGATGTTTCTGTGAAGAGGAGAAAAGGAGATGTCAAAGCATCTGTCGGATCCGCATGGTGCACACACTCCTGCAACCATTCCCATGTTTCATTTCTTCATAAAAGAAGTAAACTAAACTGTTGTGCTGTTTATCGCCCCCTCTGACATGGTTGGCAACGTCATGACAATCCATTACACTTGTCACTTTCCTCCGCCTCGGTTCAGGAGTGTGCTGCCTGTTTGAATCAGAAACTGATGAGAATGACGTGATGCACATGTTCAAGCCTTTCTTTTTTTAATTGGATCAAACAGGCATGGTATGATTGCACCAGTATGATTGTACCTACTAGTGCTATTACTGCTGCTATGTTCATGCTATCTCTGCTTCGCCGGTGCTGAAGCGACATCCAGGCTGGGTTTTATTTCTTTTTTAATCAGCGCCTGTGTCCACCTGGTTAATTGATGGTCAATGCAGTGCTACCCATCCTTCTGGAGTGCTCAGGTCGTTACCATGGCAACCCCTACAAACTGGGGATGAGATAAGGGCGAGAGCCATGGCCTTGAGGGAGTCATTAAGCATCTGTCTCCCCAAACCCCCCATCCCCCCACCAACACCCCGACCCCCCACCCATCCAGGCCCGGCTAGCAGGGAGGCAGAGCCTAACAACCAGGGTCGTTGCCCCCCCCCCCCCCCCCCCTCACACACCCGAGGTGCCTGGCCATTGCTGAGGGTGACAGAGGAGGGAGAAGGGTGTCATCGAGTTAGGGAGACAGCACCCATTTGCTGACGTGCATAAAGATAATACAGGAGAACACATGTGGGGTTTGGATAACAGATGATATACATATGATCACTGGATGAGCATATGCAACAACAATTTGTCTTTTTTATGCATTTAGCATTGCAGAATTTCAAATCAATTATTACAGTTTTATTTTTTTGACTTCTATTATTTTGCAAGCCCTCATTGTTTTTCCAGAGCTCGTAATGCACAGTGGCTCCAAAAATACCTCTCTCACCCGTTCTTAACCCCCCCCCCCCCCCCCCCCACTGAACTCAGACCAGGGAGAGGGCAGAGGTCGAGTTTGTCAGCGGACTGATTAGACATGCGCTGTACATAGGGGGGCCCCCGCACGCCCCACTGAGTCTGTGCAGCTGCGCTCGTCAACTCTGCACGTTCCAATCAAGACGTAACATCTCCTCTTAAAGAAACATCTTCTCTGGCCAAGCAATGGAACCAGCTGCTGTGAAGTCCAGACAGATAACTCTCCAAGGGCTAATGCATTCTCATTCCTTAATGTCTTTATTTTTTAAACCATATTTTATGCAGGATGATATTTTGTTTCTTTACAATTATTCAAAAGCCAGTTACAAGACAGCACCCTAAAAACATATCACATCGCGAGCAACAAACATCCACTCCAACAACACCAGAACACCTCACATTAGCATTACGGGTTATTGTTATTATATAGATTTATAATGTTGGAATCAATATGGGAAGGGCTGGGCCCCCCTGCCCAGCCCCTCGGCCCCGGGGATAGCCTGCTCCCTCTGAATAAGCACGTCTAAATGTACGCTTCGGCTCTACTCTTTTATTTTCTCCTCCGTTTATTACGGTGTAAAAGGGTTCACTTTAAATGGATTTTCTTTAAGTAGCGCTACGTCATTCCTCTAAGAAAGAAACCCCGATAGCACACCATTACAAACACTCATAAAACTCAAGTTACGTTTAAGTTATTGTTTTTTCCCTTCCCAGTGAATCATCCGCCGTTTAGAAACGCCCGTTGACACCGGTCACCTGCCAGACAGAAGGCCCTGCTAGTGGGGCCACGGCCTGTCGGTGTCAATTACCCCGCCGCACTCAGAGCCGCCTGTACTCTGTACAGTAGCACTGCCGAGACAGCCGTCCCGACACATCGCGCGGCCACGCTGCTTGGAAGGGAGCCCTCCCACACCCACGGTCCTGCGCCGCCGCTCCACGGGTGTCAAACCGGGCATGTTTCTACCTGAGGTCGCGTGGACGCGGTTCAGGAGCGGTTCAGACGCGGTTCAGACGCGGTTCAGACGCGGTTCAGGAGCGGTTCACTGCAGGGCTCCAGTGGACAGCGCGGTCTCCGAGCAAGCCGCCTCGCCCCCCGCAGCCGGCAGTGCGGGGAGTCT
>NC_082387.1:20974968-20984968 GCF_031168955.1 Gadus macrocephalus
AGAGAGAGAGCTAAAGAGAGAGAGAGGCATCAGCTGAGGCCAAAAGCATCTATCTGCTTCATCTATCTGTTAGAGACGGGTATCACCCTGACAAACACACACACACACACACACACACACACACACACACACACACACATACACACACACACACACACACACACACACACACACACACACACACACACACACACACACACACACACACACACACACACAACCCCCCTCCCACTTGTATTAGCTGGACTTCATTAATCTTCATGCCATCTTCTTTACCTAGTCATGTAGAACGGCTCAATAGAAGGCAGTATAATGGGGAAGGCCTAGTGCCAATTACTAGGTTAACATAGTGTTCAGCCCCAGTGCAACCACGGAATGAGATGGAGCCGCCCAGGCTTCCAGGGACGGAGGCGCGCGGTGCAGCAGGAAGACAGCAGGTTAGGTCACGGATGGACGGCTGTTTTGCAGAGTTAGTGGTGGGAGAAGGCATTTTTTTAGGACACACAAATAAAAAGGTTCACCGTGTCGGTGAATATGCACGGCCTCTCTCTGACGTCAGGGCTACCCACAGGAGGTAGTGATACCAGCCCTTTCAGACGATAGGATGCAGAACGCCTTACTGGCGTTAGTGTTTTCTAATCCAGGAGGCAGGATGGAGACATTGTTGAGGCCTTTCCTAGCAGAATGAAGCAAAATGAATGAATGAATGAATGAATGGAGTACTAAACAGCGAGTGCTGAAGCACGGCGTGTTAAAGGCAGGACGGAGGGAGAGGTAATAGAATGGGGTGATATAAAGCATCTTACGAGCGTTGTGTTGCGTTTACAAGACCGCGGCCCCACGGCTGTGTTTAAAAACAGCGAGGCTCAGAATCCTACGCATGGTCGTTTCACCTTGCCATTTTAAAACATTTACATTTGCATCTTATTGATTTATTCCATGTCCCCTTTTTCGCACACCATCGTCAAAGATTCACGTTTGAATACTCACGCATATTAATAATTCCCATCTGCGGCCGACATCAACTTCGGAGATATTTCTCTGGGCGTGATTTGTCTGGAGGGTAACTTTGGTGGGGGAGCACTTGCCATGACTGCTGTCAGAACAAGTGCAGTGTTAAATTGCTGTTATTTAATTCCATGTGATTAAAATAGGACTGGGTCAGATCAAGACGGGCCCGCAGGCCATGGTTTTATTTAGAGGATCAAGATTAAACTCCAGTAAAATGGAAATGTCACACCATCATGGCGGACGCTGCGGAGTGGTGAGGAGGATAATATTATTGTGATGTGAAGTGATAATTCCACCCTGTCCACCCTCATTATCCCCCAGCCCAGTGTCTCTGTGGCCGGGAGCGCTCTGCGCGCGCGCGTGTGTGTGTGTGTGTGTGTGTGTGTGTGTGTGTGCGTGTGTGTGTGTGTGTGTGTGTGTGTGTGGTGTGTGTGTGTGTGTGCATGTGTGTGTGTGTGTGTGTGTGTGTGTGTGTGTGTGTGTGTGTGTGTTGGAGGGTCAGAGAGTGTTTTCGTGTTTTTGTCTCGTGTGTGGTCATCAGTTTTTTTATTTATTTACGTTTTCGCACTAGACGCTTTGGCATTTGTAAAACCTCAGATAACATTCCCAGTATTCCCAGTTTAGGTGGCTCTCGTGAGGCAGATCACTCAGACACCCCGACTCCACCATCATTACCAGTAAACACTTCACACCCTCCACAATAGCCCCCAACACTGCAGCACCGGACACAAGGGGACAACAGGCACACAACCCCACAAGCCATCGCAGTGCCATTGAGCACCGTCGCAAAACCAGCAACACAAAAAGAGTTACAAAAAAAGCAACAACAACAACAACATTCAACTGATCCCGACCCCAACACAAATAAATTGAACGACCAGCGCGCTGCGATCGGAGCGAGGTGTCGTATTCTCACCGGCCCCCGGCCGTCCCAGATAAGGTATATTCCTTTTGTCTGGCGAGATAAGAGAAAGCAAACATATTAAAGGGCTCAAAATTCTATATCTGTGCCCCCACTCCCCCCTCCTTCTCGCCCGGCCCAGTAATTCATTCATTCATGGCCTCTCTTTCCTCCCCCCTTCCTGCCCAACATCTGCCTCATACATACATCACCGGGCCGATAAAGATCGCGGACAGAGCTGGTAATACACTGTGAATGGAGTCGCGCCGGCCGGCTGATTAAATAACTTTGGTGGCACGCTCAAATTGAAACGGGCCGGGGACGAGACGGGGGGACTTATCAAGGTTTGATTAAAGGCGGCGCAGGGTGATTTCCGGTTCTGGGGATGATGGCTCGCAGCGCTGCCAGAGATTCCCCAAGTAAATATATAAAGTAAAACAATGGGCCTCCTGACCTCTGCTGGGGCCTCTCCCCGCAGTGGGGGGGACCTGAGGCGGAGACTCCCCCGTCTGGGTGGGGTGCATGAGTGAGGAGGGGGTGAAATAAGGGGTGGGGATGCTAGCTTGAAAGTTTTAGTGAGGGGGAAACTGCTGACATGTCACCCAATAAACTGTTGGCACGAAGTGGGACTCTGCTATCGTCACTCCTTCATCCTGATAGTGTGCAGAGACCATTGCAACCCGGTAACAATATGAGCTGTAATTGACTTGCTAGTTTATCTGTTTTTATCTGGTAATATGTCAATAATACAGCTCTCACAGGAGACATCATCAATATGTGATGCATAGATAATATATAAATATAGTACAAATTTATCACCAAATTGAAGCAATTTAAAAGAAGCAATTTATCATTCATGATATTTGATCCCCGAAACAAGTTGAAAGAATATTAGATACCTAAAAGAATCCATGGTGTCATGCATTGTCTTTTCTCGGATTTGACTGCAAGCGGTTCATCGATGTGACAACGTTTCAGTCTCCACTAACACTGGACTCATCTCCCGGGAGACTGACCTGCTGCACTTCCTGTGTGTGATTCCCTAACCTGTCGGCGAGGTGTATCTCCACAGACACAGCCCACAGTACAGTAGACGCAGAGCGCATCAAACGGCCAGATGGCGGTGACACAAATTAAAACCATAGAACAATGGTAGAATATCAACCAGAAATGACACCCAAAGTGGCCGCTGATTTATGGCCTCTGTGAGTTTGGTACTGGGCTTCCATGTATATTAGTGCTACAAATCTGGGTCCATTTAGCAGCGAGATGCTCATACATACATCACCAGCTCCTGCTCCAAGCCAAGGTCACTCCTTATTGCATCAATCTTTCCAGCAGGGCGACTCTCCTCCTCCGCAGCAGCAGGTTTGTAACTGTCCCCGCTGTAATAGAATCTTTTTCCTTTTTTGTGTGTGCTTGCCTCACGCTTCATCTTTCTCTTATCACACAAAATATATATTCAGCTCCTCCTGCCTCTCCTCGTTCTCCTTATTCTCCTCTCCTTTTCTTTTATCTCTGAAACATTCCCGGGACCTCATTCCTTTTCTGCGGGACACCCTCTGAGGTGGAAAATACATATCTATATCTTTTTTTTTATTCTTTGGGCCAGTGAGTCGACGCGGCAATTTTCCTTGCGGGTGATAACATAATGACATGAAGGAATGACTTTTTTTCGCACCCACTATATCTATTAATTATTTTGGTCATTATGTGCCAAGGCCTTTGTGCAAAAGGAAAATTGAAAAATGTAGCATGTGTCAAAGTAATCTCACATTGCACAGCCCATGGATACGGGTCAACGGACCCGTCGGCCAATCACAATCAGTTAGCAACTCACTGTCACGCACACATTGTAGAGAGAATGTTTATTTTAAAGATAATAAACACTCCCAAAGACGTCATGTTCACAGTTGAACATAAAGTACTAATGTCATTTGAAGTTGTACCGTACATGCTAGTGTCATGACGGCATTTCCTGTCCACTCATTGGTGGCCAATAAAAAGGCAGACGGCTTATCAAATCGCAGAAGTTTGAGTGGATGCATTTCTGAGCTCTTTGAGCCAGTTTCACAAGGCACTGCTGACTCAGATCTTGCTGTCCTGATTACTCAGGGTACCGCCTCGTAGTACTTTAATAAATGAAGAAATAATAAAATCAATCACTTTAAATAGCACTTCCCCTTACACTGGGCCATTTACGACGGAAGGGAGAGGCAGAGAGAGAAGGAGAAAAAAAACACAGGACTTTTAATTGATGAACTTGACCTGTTTTTCCCTGATAACAAATTTCATTTGTTCTATAAAAATTATGCTCAAGTGACATTATTTGACGGGATCTTTATCACCTGCAGAGTAAATAAGAGTAATTTATGCTGTTTAATTTTGAGCAGGGCATATAAATCACAGCTCTATCATACATTAAGCAACGGTGCGTTGATGAAGAAGTGAACGCGGGGCCAGGCCGATTGCGTTGTTACGGCAACAGTAGCGCGGGAGGCTCCTTCTCTCAGCATGCTTCTTTACGGCCCGATGATTAATGGGGCCTCGCTCTCAGTTCACTGACGAAGTGGAAAATACATATCTGGAATAAATAATCAGGCATGCATCGTTAGAAAATGTAAAAAACTTTTTTTAGGGGGAGGGTTGATGAATATACACAGGTCTATCGTGTCCATAAGTTACACCCTGAGGTAATTCAGTCCCACCGTTATAAATGGCATTATCTGCGGTGATAGCAACTGGAATAACGCTGATGTCATCATACCGTGTTACAATATTACCTTCAGAATATGAACATGACCAACACCAAATACAGAAAACACACACATTTCTAAAACAAACCGAGGACACCACAAGACAAATTGTGTCGAAAATATGACAAAGTGTGTTCAAATGAGAAGCAAATGGGGGCGGGGGGGGCGGTCCTGCCATGGGCATGTGGGAGCAGAGGTGGTGGTCCGTGGACGACCGACAGCGCCACATCGAAGGCCCGGGCAGACCCAACAGATCGTCTGTCAGAGGGATGACAACTATCACTCCACTGCCATGACGACATGACAGCTGTCAATCATCCGTTAATAACTGGAAAGCAGGACCACTCGCTCCCTGTGTGTGTGCCCCGCGCTGTAGGCCACATCAAAGCACACCACTTGAATTATACACACATATAGTGGACAGGATATATATAGGAGAGGATGGATGGGCCTGTGGCTATCAGCAGACTACCTGCAGGCCCCATTGGGTAAACTAAGTGAACTACTTGTCTATTCTGAATAATACATTGTAAGTAGCATGGATAGGAGTGGCAATAAAATGTAAATAACAAATTATTAAAAAATATCAAAATGCAGTTTCAGATGTAACCCATACTTTGAATTGCCATCTCTATCCTTCTATTGACTTATACTAATCATTTAGGTACAATACCATTCATTGTGAACATTAAAGAAAGACATTGGAAGGAGATAAGCAATCACCCACACAATGCACTTGTCGAATGCAAAATTATGCACAAAACGAAGAAGAAAAAAGCATCTGAAGACAAACAAGACGAGGATCAGTAAAACCTCCTCTGACACACTTCACGTCGACTCCCACGTCAACGAACTCGGATGTTAACCCCCCCCGGAAGACTCCAGAAGCTCGTCGCTGAGCCTCCGCTAACGCGATGCAACGTGATCCTCACCTCCAGCAGAATCTCCCGGCGTGCGCCGGGCCGCCCCGCGCTCGCTCTGCACCACGCGGGGCGGCGAGATTAATATAACCCTTCCTCTGCCGTCTCTGGCTGCACGGCTCTATATGAAGCCCTTCGATCCCTCGCCTTCACAAGCCATTAGAGCCGTTCCTCTGGAGGAGGACAGAGGGCCGGGGCCCCCAGCCCCGCTACAGCGGGGGCCCTCTTCCTGCCCTAACCAGAAATGACACAACGTCAATAAGTATCCTGATTATTCTGCCCATTTGTTTTGCACAATGCAGTTAACGAGCTTTATTATAGAGAGGAGGTTGTAGAGGATCCATGTCCCGTTCTCTATCATCCGCTCTGATTAGACTAATGTAGAGGGGGGGGGGGGGGGGGGGGGGAGGTTCTGTCACCGGCCCCCCGTTCAGCGCTGCCCTGGTGGGACGGGACAGGACGCGTGCCACTGAGGAGCTCATCCATCTGCATCAGCGGCAGCAGCCAGCGCCCGACATCCCGGGGAGGAGGTTTACATTTCTGGGATGAGGAGCGAGGAGAGCCCCCCCACGACGTGGTTGTGTGTGTGTGCCTCTGGAACGCCTGTCCTCCCAATTTACCTCTTCTCTGGAGCGGTCCTAACCTTTTTACCTTATTCCTTTATGAGTCACAGACACACTCAGCCAGGACACACTCAAAGAGAGGTATCGCCACATAGACACACGCGCCCACACACACACACACACACACACACACACACACACACACACACACACACACACACACACACACACACACACACACACACACACACAAGCAGAAGCACACGCACACGTGCACACACACATGCATCCGCACACACATGGACACACACAGATAAAAGACAGACGCACACACACACACACACGCACACACACACACACACACACACACACACACACACACACACACACGCACGCACACGCATTCCGACTGTCAGTACTACACGTGGCCTGGCGCGTGGCCCTTTCCTACACCACCCTATAAATGTGGGCACCATCCGACAGCTACAAAGAGGCTCTCTGGCAGATGTAGCCATGAGGAAGGGAGGCATTGATGGCTCCGACAGTTCCACTTCTCAACCTCTGCCCCTGTTCCTCTGCATGAGCACAATGCATTGTGGGAGTCCCAAATGAAATTGAAGCTCTCTCTTTTTTTTATTTGCACACCCCCTCCTCCCCCCCTGCCTCCAGACACAGGTGTGTCAATAGGGATCCTCGTCTCACGAAGGAGGCTTGCATGTCAACTTTGGACTCACACACGCACACATCTAAACACACACACACAAACACAAACTCAAGCGCACACACACTCACGCACACATATCTAGAGAAACATACACACACACACAAACACATACACAAATACACACACTCAGATGCATACCCGCACACATCCAGACACACTTATACACACAAACACATGCACGTGCGCACCCACACGCACATCTCAACACACACAAATACACACATTAACACATACACAAACATACATACCCACACATAGACACTGACACACACAAACACACACACACATGCACGTGCGCACCCACACACACATCTAAACACACACATTAACACATACACAAACATACATACCCAAACATAGACACTTATAAACATGCACACACTCACACACAAAAGACACTGGAAATAATAGGTAGGATAAAGTGAACATATTTTTCCGCAGGAGACCCGCGGCAAGTTAATGTGAAACATACACAACAAAACACACACAGAAGGAAATCCACACCAAAATACTATTTTTAGTGAACCTGGTTTACCACCCAAACTACAGCAGTCAGCCAAAATCGTGTGGAAGTCTTTTTTCTATTTGTCAGCTGTGAAGGTATAGCAGATAGAACGCAAAAACCTACAAAGGTCAGAAAGGTCAGAAAGCTTGCCAAGCAAAAACAACAACCAAAGAAGTAAAGAAATAAGCAGACACCGCAGGGAGGCCCCAGACCCCCCTGGGACCCCCCGGACCCCCCAGGGAGGCACCAGACGCTGGGGGGCCCTAACCACAAGACCAGCTGCAGGTTCACCACGGGCCGCGCTGATTGGTCGAGGCTGCAGTAGGGGGGAGTTCCTCTGAATACCTCAGCTAGACAGGTAAGGGAACACACAAGTAGTATGCTCCTGTAAATCCGTAACCATATCTAAAAAAAAACGTAAGTTACCCAAACCCAAACTCTAAACGTAACCACTTCTAACATTATACCTAAACTTAACCACTTCTAAAACTTAAAAAACTTCAGAAAGTATTCTTCAACATCAACATTTAAAAAAACGGACTGGACAAATCTGAGTCCGGCTTCTCCATTGCCTCAGGGGATGGTTGAGAATTCTTCTGGCTGGTCTTCCTTGTTACTCTATAAAGAAACACAAAGAACAATGACCACAATAGACAGTTAGCAGACAGGTCACAATATGCATTAAGCCGTTTAGACATGAATTCATGACACAACTGTTAGAATTAGATACGTTTGGTTACCTTGCTTCATATGATAACATAAGCTAAACGTTAGCTCAAATGTAGCAAGCCAAAGCCTCTGATAGAAAGTAACGTAAGCCAAAAAAGTTTGCTAGCAAACAGCTAGTTAGCTAGAACCAGCTACTGTCACGATAGCATTACATTCTTAAACTTACCAGAGAGTCATCCTCCATTTTGTACATCTTCCTCTAATCCATGTTTTCTGTGCTTGTTTCTGACATTTTCTCCAACACAGTATTTGAAGACGTTCCCGAAATTCAGCTGTGGTGCAGAATTACAGCCACTACGAGCCAGTCGCCCATTGACTTTCCCCAAACGCGCCGTTTCGGTGTCTGTAGCTTTAATGCAAATGAGGAGGAGAGAGGCGGGTCAAGGAGGAGGGTGGGGGTGTGGCCCTGAGCAGCTTGCGCCCACCACGGTACCATGCGCTCTGTTTACAGTAGATGTATCGAAATGGCGAGGTGCACACAGCCTTTGGCCGTGTTCTGTAAACATTCTAGAACACTAGAATCTAGAATCCTGGTGCTCTATATCTAAATTCTATCATATAATTCATAGATATCTATATCATATAATACATATTATCACAGCCAAAAGCTGTGAGCGCCTCAAGACGATATTATGAATCACAAACGACTGCGTCGGGTTCTCCGACGTTTCTGGTTATTCCACGTCCACATCAATCTGAGGTAGAATGAACCACGACATGGAGGAGAAAGGTTGTTTGACTGCGGTTGTGTCCTGCCGGAGCCTCGCTGCCGAGGTACCATCGCCTCCTGCAGCGGGCAGCGCCGAGGCGGTGGTCCCTCTGCAGCGGGAAGCGGGGCTCAAGCGGGAGACATTGGCGGGAAACAATCCCTTTCTCCTCCATGTCGTGGTTCATGTACTTCAGGGAATCTAAGCCAAAGTTCCTTTCCCCCAATTCCTTCTCAACCATGGCTGAGATAACCCCCACCAAGAATCTCGTTGTGGAAATACCAGAGACGAGAGTCCGATGTGTTATGCGCCATAACACCAACAGCAGAACGGTTATCAAAATAATATAGAAGTGTACAACACTTGCGTTACAGTGTATGTACCGGTAATCACACACACACACACACACACACACACACACACACACACACACACACACACACACACATGCACACACACATACACACACACACGTGGCACTCGCACCGTTGTATCTCAATGGCGGGCCGAATTCTCTGGGCTGGCAAGGCAGAGAAAGGGGAGGTGGCATCTCCCCTTATGACGACATACAGGGAAAATTCCAGAACAGCAGGTCTGAGCTTCGTTTTTTCAAAAGCGGAGCAGAATGCCTAGTGCTCGTTTTACACCCTACGAAATTTCTAGCTATTGGGGGAGCATATATATATAGGGGAACTCATATCAATGTTAGAAAACCTCAGAAAGTGAAATTTTCATGCCATGGGATCTTTAACACTTATAGATAGTCTTATTAACACCAATTAATGTTAATAAGAATATAATAAGTGTCTTATTAGCTATTAACTAAAAGGCTTATTACAAGGACCTTAATATAAAGCGTTACCATATTTCATTCAAATCGTTAAATTCATTTGACATAGTACATTATTTTGGTTAGATTCTCTATTTCAAGCTGCGCAGATCCAGATGTAATGCCATCTTTCTACTGGCCTTCGTAAAGCACAGAGGAGCTCCACGCTGACATCTTGTGTTTATTGTGAAGTAGGAGCCAGTGGCGGGTCTGCAGCGGGGGAGGGAATACGACGCTGCGCGTGGGGGAGTGAGGGGGAGGGTGGGGGAGTTAGTGGGGGATGTCTCCTCAACCATCTCCTTGATGGGTTTGCATTTGAAAAGACCTTGGGTAGAATCCATTAGGGGTGTAGGAA
>NC_082387.1:20989968-21004968 GCF_031168955.1 Gadus macrocephalus
GGAGGTGTTAGGAGGTTTCAACACAACCAACCGGCAAAGCCCAAGTGATTGGCTTTCATGAGCTCCTACTGATGCTGCTACTTGGCATGGCGAGTTGTTCTACAATATCTGTGAGTGTGTGGTGTGTGTGTGCGTGTGTGTGTGCGTGTGTGTAGATGCCGAAACATGTGTGTTTCAGTGATGGTCTTTATTTAATCCCTGTGTATTTATGTTGGTGATGGTATCACTATATCAATGCTGTTGTACTGTTCATATTTATAGGAATTCCATGAATAAACACTGCATAATAGCATCTTCATACATTTACATTGTTTGGGATTCCGGTTCCCATTATTTTAACTAGAAAAGATGATACTTGTTTTTCCGAAACATTGTTCATGTTGGTGAAGAGCCACGAAGCAGAAAGACAGCCGGACACAAGGGCTTAAGACACATATTAAGGACCACAGGAAATGGCATTCAGTGCAACATCCTGCCATATACTAGTTCCAGGCAACAACACAAACCACATTTCAAGATTTGATTTGACTGTGCTATGAAGACCACCCATGCCAACCAGCCAGTGTGGTCGCCCACTACAGGCCTGATATGGACACATGTTGAGGTTGTTGGTTTGGCTGTTGATCCAGAATCCAGTGGCTAACACGACCCACCAAAAAGAATGTCCCAAAGAAAAAATAAAATAACTTTTGGGATATTTTTGGTATATTCTGTTGAATATGTAAATAATGGGAGTGGATGAATATGTATAGCTACCAAGGTATAAAAGTAATTTGATGGTTTTTCATGGTAGGTCTCGTTAATATTTCTCTGCTGCTCGTCTTTCTCTTCTGACGAGCAGCCTGGCCCCTCAGTGGCCCCTCACCTTACAATAGCACCACATATATCTTCTTTAGAAACAAGATACCCCATACTTGAATAATACCTTCATTAAAATATTGACAGACTCCCTCTCAAACTGCCAAATATTGGAGGTTAATTTGAATAGGACTAGGCAATGATTGCGAATATTATCGAGCCAAAGTTTTTGCGGCGTGTGTTTCTTCCTGACTCAATGTTCACTGTGACTGCCAACTCCTCGTCCTGCCATACTTACCGCTGTACTTTGTGATTAAGCAGTTAAACCTGTTTCAGACATGGGCCTTGTTTACACCAGCTTTTATTAATCCACCGGGTGGTTTGGATATTCATTTTTCCCAATTTTCGGGCCTTGTCTGGGCATCATCAGTTTCTTTAATACGCCCATTGCCATCTTGCCGAATCCAGTTGGAAGATCGGAGAAAAGCCTTCCATCCAGATTCCTGTTTATCTTGTGCTCTTATTGCTCTGTAGATGGCTGCTCTCTCCCTGGGCACCGCCATTGTTTTTTTAATTAGGCGACCGCGACACTCGTTCATAGTCATGAGGCGGGGTAATATGCATATGTATCTGAAACATGGTCGCGCTGTACCTTTGCTAGCCTTTTCTATTACTATTAAACATGATTTTCAGCCTTATCAAGTAGTGGTAAATCGTGCACCACAATCGCTACGTCTCCACACGTTTTCTGAGATTGGTCAAACCATACATGGTACAACCCTGAAACCTGTGTGCGTGTGTGTATCAGGCGGGGATCTCTGGTGAACTCCCCCTGCGTGTTAGCAGGCCGAGACTGTGCCTTGCGCCGCCATGCGCCTTTCCTGCAAACAGATGAGCTTCAATGAGATACAATCAACTTTTCCATGGAAGCAAAGCCTCTTTGCAACGGGAGAGATGAACCTTCAATCTGCTGGCTGAACGTCACTCTGAACCCAGCATCTCCCTCTGAGTCGCGTTGTTCTCGAGTCACAGATCCGAAGTGGAGGACCATCGAAGGTCAGGAGCGCTTCTCCACGTTCCCGCTCGGCCCATAATCAGGAGGAACGCTCTAAGAACAGACTCCTCCTGCAGACCGTCTGAACAGCCCTGTGTGGATTTGGAGACAGCAGCGATTGTCTTTGGATTTCTATTCTTCTTTTCTCAAGTAATTTAAATTTCTGCCTCAGGCACTATCACATTACAGGTCATCGGGGACCAATGTAGTGGCTTGAGGGTTCTGGGCCCCTACACGGATGTTAGGGCCTCAATTATTCATCATAAAACAGGCTGCCCACTTAAGACGGGGAACAGGGTAAATAAGTATATAACAGTTAAATGTTTGATCGCCATACAACCGACTGATATTTTTTAAATGTATTTATTTCTCAGATTCTGCTAGATTATTCATCATTCTAAGGATCAATGTGTTTTTTTAATGCTTGAAAAAAGTATTTCCCATCAAGCCAATGGTCATGTTGAGAATAATGGCCCCAGCAGAAACCCTGTGTCCGGTCTGACGTGGTGAGGATATATACCTCATACCTCAATATAATGACCAAATACCTTTCTGAGGCAATAGAGGTATGATGGTCATGACTTGTCCCATTCAATTCCCTCAATCAACAATGAATGTATTCCTGGCCTACGGTCACTGTGCTGATGTTCACCATGAAGAGGACCTGTATTCTTCCTCCCATCACCACCCAAAAAGCATGGATGTTTTCATCCTCATCTAGTCTCTCTCTCTCTGATAGCTCACAGACCTGCTCCGAAACAAGCTCTTCTGAACACCCTGCAAAACGGACACACCTATTGGCCCACAGTGACCACAATGGAAATATCTTATTTATAATATATATATATATAATATATTTAAATACTATATATATCAGACTATGAAATCTAAAGCAAAACCACGTTTTCAACATTAAAACCTGAGAATAAGAAAGAAATATTCAATCGAATCCAGACAAAAACCACCACGTATCTCTGTGTTCATGACCCAGATATGGATCATGTCTGAAATAAAACAATATAGGTTCCTCTGGACATTAATGTTTACATATCCATCCCTACGCTGTCCTGGGCTCGGCGGCGCTGCAGGTGTGCAGGTGAGGCCGCCGCTGCGGACTGCGGACCTTGTGCCGAACATTGATGCACGGCCTCCATTACCGCTGGGCCGGCGCCGCGGCAGCCGATGCTGTGTTTTATGACACTGACACATGCAGTAATGGGTATTTCACTTGTGCACCTCTGCTGAGAGTGTTTTGAGACTGGAAACACTGATAAATATGGCCCGTATCCACAACATCAGTAAATTTCTATTTCATCAACAAAAGCATTAGCCAGATGATTGGAGAGAGAGGGAGGGGGGGGGGGGGATTCAGAAACCATTGTTTATCGCCCCTCGTTTTCTTTTGGGTAATGATTTTTTTCGCTCCCTGACACTCGCATGGCTGAAAAAGAGGAGCTCACCGACTGAATTCACCCTCGACGCCTCCCCGCTATTACTCTGTTGTTTCCGGGCCTCGATTGGGAATGAAGGATTTTTGTAATTTGAAAGGTGCCCCACCCAGTCCCACCCTGACCCACCCAGCCCCATCCAGACCCACCCAGCCCCATCCAGACCCACCCAGCCCCACCCAGCCCCACTCAGCCCCATCCAGACCCACCCAGCCCCATCCAGACCCTCCCCAACCCACCCAGCCCAACCCACCCGGCCCCACCCAGCCCCACCCAGCCCCAGCCCAACCCACCCAGCCCCACCCAGCCCCATCCAGACCCAGCCCAACCCACCCAGCCCCACCCAGCCCCACCCAGCCCCATCCAGACCCAGCCCAACCCACCCAGCCCCATCCAGACCCAGCCCAACCCACCCAGCCCCACCCAGCCCCATCCAGACCCTCCCCACCCACCCAGCCCCATCCAGACCCAGCCCAACCCACCCAGCCCCATCCAGACCCAGCCCAACCCACCCAGCCCCACCCAGCCCCATCCAGACCCTCCCCACCCACCCAGCCCCACCCCGACCCCCCGCCCAGCCCCGCCCAGCCCCAGCCTCGCCTCCTCAGAGCAACACCCTCTTCCATGTAGAAAGAGGCGCGTCTCTCGGGAACGCCACCGGGGGAACTTCACACACTCCGAGTTAAAGGAACGCTGTTAACGGGTCGTCCCATGGCGTGCCGCGTGGGAACACGACAGCTGTCACTAACAAGGAGAGCACCCGTCTGTCTGCACCTTCATGTCCCAATGCGAGCCGGGACGCCGTACTGTAGCACCGCTAAGATATTTTCAATTACCTTCATGTCAGCGAGTGTCTGCTGCTCTCAGGGCCGCTCTACACATGGATGAGTGAGGCTCTCTCTCTCTCTCTCTTTCTCTCTCGCTCTCTTTTTGATTTCCACGACGCATTGTTCTTCAGAGCATAAGGAAGGGTGCGATCACAAATGTTTCATCCAACTTTTATGTCCGTGTGTTGTAGATGCTGCTCGCCTGAAGCCTGACTTGGAATTAGAGAACAATGTGTCCCAAGCATAGTGATGACGTGGGATTGTTTGTAGATTGTGCTTGTATTGTGCACAACATGTATTGTGCATGCATTAATATATATATATATATATATATATATATATATATATATATATATATATATATATATCCTTTAGCTAAGTAGGCTATAGGACATAAAAGAAAACGTATGACGTAATACAACGTACATTTTATTTTATGTCTTACAGCCTACTTAGCAAAAAAAGAAAAAGCAGCAATAATTTGACCCACTTCCCAACATGAGCCGCTGGATTTAACTCCACTGCTTCCCTGAAGCCATGAGTCTGACTGGGCCGGTGTCGCATGGAGGGCTCGCATACACACACGCTAACCGCGGAGCCCAGCGTGGCGCTCATTCCTCCACACTAGTTTCCTATTACCGAACAACAAAAGCCATTTTATGTTTACATAGCAGAGCCCGCATCAAGCAGGGAATTGTGCACATAAAATTAGCATAATAGGCGGCCTCAGCGCCGGCCGCTCTGCCGGCATGATGGGCCATGAAGCAACGCCGGCAGCGGCACAAACAATGAGGCGGAAACAGCAACACAACCCCCCCGGCACCGCCCCCCACGCCGCCGTCTCCTCTTTACTGCGCGGGGAGCCCCGAGGTGAGCCCCCCACATCTGGAGGAATGAGTTTGACCCTCTCAAAGGGCGCAGGAAGTTGGCCCCTGGAAGAAGAAAAAACAGAAAGTAAGGGGGGGAAAAAAGGAAAGGAAGAGGCTGCAAACAAAAGCAGCGGTGGCGAGCGCAGCCCCGAGCGCCATTCATCGCGGCTAATGACTTGTTCATTAAGAGTGATGATGGATAAAGACTTCTCACGCTGGGATGAAATCAAGATTTATACGCGTTGTTTCCTCACCCAACTTGTGGGAAGATCATCATCATTTCATTCTATCTCTGCGGCCGGTGATGGGCATCCAGAGAGAGGGCTATCAAACGGTGCAGTCAGCTGGCAAAACCCAAAAAACGTGCCGCTGGCACATCTGGAGCGTTGCCGTGGCGGCTGAGGGTGAGCAATGGCTGCTGGCGGGCGGCCAAATTACAGGCAGAGACGCTTCAGGACTCCGCACCCGCCGCACCCTCCACCCCGGCTTCTCCTCGTTTGGATCATCATCATTATTTATTTGCTTATTTATTATTTTCCCTTTCTCTTTCTCTCACTCTCTCTCTCTTTCTCTTCCCCATTCAATGTTCTGTTTGCATTTCCACAGCATTTAAAAATGATTAACAAAATAGGGGAATGAGTGGAAAGTTCCTGGGTGGGTATTATCAGAGCCGAGATGAGATCTGGAGCTCGAACCTCCCCATGTTCGGCTCCTTATCTCCGGTTTGAGAAAAGCCCCCAGACACTTCATCAGTGTCCTTCAGCCAGCTATCTGCTGCCCCCAACTTTTATTAAAACTTCAGCCTTTATCAGCTCCCGGGTAATTCAGGCATGACAAATTGGGCGCCAGATGCCACCTCAGTTTGAGGCCGCTGTGCGTCTCCTGCTCCCCTATCGGGACGAGGGGTGGGGGTGCACTGCTGCATTGTGGGATAGTCACCTTTAGCCCGACCCAACGGGTCGCGTCGAGACCTGACTGGACGCGGGCGGCGGTCACCTCCGCTGCATAATGTCCTCGTCTTGTCTTGGTTTTAAATTCCCAGATCTGGACGACAGCAGTAGTGGTGTCTCTCTTCCTCTCTGGTGTTTTGGAGCTCTGATCTCAGAAGCAGTCAAACGTAAGATTCATGACCGCTCAGTAGGCCTCTGAACCGACTGGACATCAGATCATTCCCTTAGAGCTGCAGGAGAGAACAGGGTCCATCCTGCTGATGGCACCGGTGAACAACCATGACAGCAGCAGCATCCAAACATTCAAAGTAAAAGTTAATCACTGTGCATGGTGAAGGAACACACATCTAAAGATTTGAGAACCAAAAATCTTTGTAGATAAAACAGGCATCTATTGAGTGTCATAACATTGTCTTTCACCTCTTAATGTTATTGTTGTGCACAGATGTTCTATTGCCACGTTAAGCCTCATCATCTGCCCCATTGTTTGAGTGTCTCAATGGACAGTGTCTTGATCCTCAGCCTCAGGCTTCCTCAACGATAAAGTTGGCTCTCGTTTGGCCGTCTTCCAGTGAGCATCGTCTGTTTTTACTTGTTTGTTTCTAAGTGCCATTGTGCGGTGGCAGCATGCTGAACCATCTTCTAGCGTTTAACAATGGAACTCCCTGTCTGGAGTTTTCAAGACAGCCTAATGAGTTATCTCGACCATCGCCCTGTGTGTGTGCGTGTTTGTATGTGTGTGCGCGTGTTAGACAGTGTTAGAGTGTTTATAGTACTCATCTTAATGTCAATGACTTGAGAAATGCTGGACAGCTCCTATTTACGGACTTGTCTCCCATCTTCCCCCACAATGCAATTTGGGCATATTTAAAGTTTGGACAAATTGATAAAACTTTTAAATAGCGTGCGTGCGGTGCTTGTTAATCCCACCCGCTGAGACGGTGCGTACGCTCCTGTTGAAATGCACAAACGATCTCCGAACGGGACGCGGGGATCACTCAATGCCAACGCTCATTTTTTTATCACAGAGATTAATAATCTATCCTGTTTACTCAACAAGATGTCTGAGTGCTTTCCAAAGTACAAACCCGCCCTTCCTGGCGCGTCTCCCCCAGTCCGCAGACGACACGAGTCATCATTCTCCAACAAGTCGCTGCTGCCTTAAGGGAATATCACTCCTGGCTCACGCAGCGCACACTGGACAATTTCAGCGCCGCGAAACCGATAGCATTGTGTTGATGTGTGAGTGTGAGCCGAGCTCCGGCTCCACGGACAGGGAGACAGGGTTCCCATCTCCAGACTAGACCTGAACATTATGCACTCCTCCGGGGGGTGGGGGGGGGTCCACTCCACTCTCGGGGTCCCGTCTGTAAATAAGAGCCTGTGATGTGAGGCGGTGCGCGTGAAGCATGAGATTGGAAAGCCATGGCATCAAACTGGGTCCTGCCTGGGTCCTGGTGGTGTTTAGCAACACATAACTCTGCACACACAGACCGGCGCTGGGTGGGGCCGTGGACTCACGGGCCCACCGTGGTAACACACACACACACACACACACACACACACACACACACACACACACACACACACACACACACACACACAAACACAAACACACACACACACACACACACACACACACACACACACACACATACACATGCACACAAGCCTACATGCTCCTGCACAAACACACACCAACACACCCACACAAACACACACAGAGCAGCCTGCCCATGCGTGCCAGTGCCTCCCCAACACTGGGTGTGTGCTACAGTATCATTTCAAATTGCAAATTAGGGAATGAACCAAATTGAGCTCTCTGTCTAATTAGATTGCAGTGATCCAAGAGACCAGACCCCCCCCTCTCTGCTTTTAACTGTTTAAATCAACAGTGGATCTGATGGGAGGGGGGTGGGGGAGGGGGTCTCCGCGTGGACGATATTGCGTCGATTCACTCCCCATCATCCCAGCTTGAGTCCATTTTAATTCTCCCCCGACGGCCATGTTGTGGGGTGCGTCCGTGCCCGGCGCGTCTTCGCCGGGCAAGACACCAGCTGTGTTCCAGAGCTGAGGCGTGTTTGAAGAGCGGCGGCGCCCCCGCGCTAATGGGAGCTGTGGGCCGGCACCAGCCGCCAGCTCCCGAGGCGGACGAGAGCCGCCGGTTTAAAAAGCACTTTTTGTTGGTCAGCGGCCAGTGAGCGAATGGACCAACATGGAGGCATGGCCTGCGGGCTCCCGCTTTGGATTCCGTTCCCCCCCCGTGAATACCAGTAAATAAGAAGCGGTTTTCTACCCTCGTAGGACCGTCAACAATCACCATAATAAGGTCTGCGTTGCGCTTCCATGTTTTGTTAATCAACATCACACGGGACGATCCATCAAATAAGTTGGTGACCAAGTCATGAATAAAGAAAACCAGCTAATCAGCTAAGCTAAGCTAATCAAGAGGAAGATAGAGGAGCTCATCAGCAGCACCTGAGGAGATTGACCCGGTGAAACAGGGATAAGAACTGATTATTGTGGCTCCGCGCTTTCCGCTCCTCTCCTCATGGTTTGATGAATTCCCCGGTTGGAAAGCCTTTCATTTTGCCAATTTGTTATGTCACACAAGTTTGCTGGGTAAAAAAAAAGCCAGACTTAGGGTTTAAAAGGGAATGTGTGATGAATAGTGTCCATTAGGCAGGAATCCTACAAACCTTAAAGAGAAAACATACCTAAAACAAGGAGATCATTAGGAAAATGAGCAGCGAGCTGAACCTGGAGTGGTTCTGAGCGGAGATGAATGATGGCATGACACCCAGGTCCATTATACACTCTATTAATACCCACGGACACACAGGAGCACCGCCAGTCTGAGGCTCTTCTCCAATTAGGTTATTACTGGTCTGGGAGACTTTCTACTGGTGGAAACTCAACGCAAATATCTTTCACCGAGCATCTGCTGGGCGGTTTGCAATTTCCCAATCCACCAAACCCTGTTGAGGTTTCAAGTTCTAGTTTCTAGTTTCTAGCTCACGACAATAAACTACTATTTGCCTTGTTCATTGTTGATCAATGGACAACCATTGCATTATATGATTTTTTTAAGTCTAATGTCTACTTCTGTAATAGATACCGTCAAGGCCCACGGAGATACCATTCAAGAATTTAAAGGTCCCCTAAAACAATCCATCTTCTGGGGGTCCAGGATTATCCCCAGTCGTGTTATCTCCTTCATAGCCCAACCATTCTCCTCTTCCTGCATCATAACACCTGACCCGGGGAACAGGAAATAAGGACCGCCCCCCCCCCTTCCCCACGTCGTCCAGGGCTTGAGTGACAGGAGAGCAAAAAACAACCATGTGGAATCCCCCCATCCCCCCGACCCTCACCCTGCCTCCCCTCCCCCCTCCCCCCAGCGGGCGTGGTGGCCTCAGTTGGCGTGGAGCCGGGCCACATAAAGGATGGCCCTCTGTATTTTTTCATTAGACTTTTCTTTTGTTACTGAATACATAAATCCATTGTGGCACCATGCAATATGTATCACGACGCTCCACCTTGCAGACGCCTCGTAATGGCTGCCATGTCCCTCCAGTTAGGGATGATAAGTGAAGCACCCCACCCCCACCACCACCCTCCTCCACCCTCCCACCCCCACCCCCACCACAGTGAATGTTAATGATAGTGATCATTCTGGTAGCCCCCCCCCTCCCACCCCCCGCCTCTCTTCCGTCTTCACTCACACTGTCTGCCTGCACTCCTCACGCACACACACACACACACACACACACACACACACACACACACACACACACACACACACACACACACACACACACACACACACACACACACACACACACACACAAACAGGGTGACAGTGTTCAAGGGATGGAGAGGAAACCAACATGCATCAAAAAACAATGAAAACAAAGACGATTAATCTCTATATATACTACATCTACATAACTATATATAAATCTATATAAAAATCGCTATTTTTCTCTCTCTTTCTATCCATATGATAGAAATAACATAAAGGCAACTTATTCTTTGAGGGAATACAGTTTTTTTGTCATTAGAAATGTGGATTAATTAGCAGGCACTCCTATTCCTGGGATTTATTGGGATGTTTAATGGGATGCGGTCCTGGATGGCAGAACTTTCTCCGGTTGTTTCCAGGGACAATAAAGAGGGGGGGAGCAGGTGGGTGCAAGCAGATGTGGTTGTTTACGTGGACGCGTTGTCTGGTCTTCGTATCTGATCATCTGCTGTAAACGGCCATGACATCTCGCACGATGAACGCTGGTCCTCCTAAGAGCCCTCCGTCTAATCAGAAGAGACAATATTGAAAACACGATGAGCCTTTTTCCATCCAAGGTGTGTTGGGGGTGGGGGGGGGGGGGGGGGGGGTTGGGAAGACAATGCTATGAATCACAACAGTTGGTTCCCGCAGACACCCAGCACTGAAAACAGAACAAACACAACATGTAAAAAGCAGAGCAAATGTTCAGCGTGTCAACAAAAAAACAATTATCAGATCTCGCACATGTAGCAGAGCTTTGTGATAATCACACCCTGCTTTCACACACACTCCCACATCCAGCTTCCAACTGCACGTTCTACACACCAACACACCGCCTCCTGCTCCAAGACACACACACCAGACCCCTAACTCCCCAGCCCCACTCACAGGGCTCACGCCTACACAAACACACATTCATGAACACACACACACACACACCAAACATACACACACACGCACACACACACACACACACACAAACACACACACGCACACACACACAAACACACACACACACACACACACAAAAACACACACAAAAACACACACACGCACACACACACACACACACACACACACACACACATAGACACATTCACACACACAAACACATACACATACACACACCCACACTCACACTCACATAAGTGCACTCCTAGCCAAGTCCCCCCCAACCCCCCCTGCATCGCTGCTTGTCTCCACCCTCCTTCTAGAACTTTGCCAGAGAGCGCTGAGCTCCACGCCAGCGCGTGGTCATGCCTGCTTAGCCCGCTGGACTGATTGTTCCAGAATAGAGAATAAGACACAGATGTATCCCAACTGTTGGCGGTGCCAGAGTGAAGAAGACAGCTAATGGCTCCATCACCAGGCCTCCTCCCTTGGAGCGGGCCCAGGTGGAGATGATTAGAGCTGCACCCTCAACCCCACCCGAAACAGGGCACCCTCTCACCCTCAACGTCCTGGCTTCACCCGTTGTGACAGGCAAAGGGAGGCCATTGTACTGTGCCTCCACCTCCATCCCCCCCCCCCCCCACCTCCAACTCCACCAGCCCCCAGCCTCCACCTGAACACCCTCACCCGCACTCACTCTTCCCCCTACCCAATCGTTAGCACAAACACATACGCACACACATGCAAATATAACATCAACACACACACATGCTCCTAGGCCCACTGACCTCAATCTTAATGACAGGACTTCAAACATATGAACCCCCCCAAATCCCCCCCCCACACCCACACACACACTCATCCCTACCAGCGATCTGTGTGCATCAACAAAAGGCTGTCTCAAAGTGGGATGAAACCAGTGCTTCAGCCAGCATCTAGCTGTCAGTCCCAAATGCTTTTTATTACCCACACTCAAACATAGATATTGTAAAAGAAAACAACATTTTATTTTTCTCCATCTATTTTGTCCAAATGGTGGGCGTAAGATTCTCTGGCATCCACATAACAATAGCATGAAATCTGTTGACTTCCTCTTGGCTTTTGATATTACTTACGAAGCCAAACATCTGTGTGGCATGCCACGACACTATGAACTGTGGGTGAACGTCTCAATCCAAACAGGGCTGCCTCATTGGATAATTTATGTTCTGAAACTCCAGATGTTGGAAGGAGCTCTTAAGTGTAACCCTCCCCCCCAAAACGCCCCTCCCCCCCTTCCACACCACCTCTGCACAGACACACACGCACGCACGCACACAAGCACACACGCACCACCACCACCACCTCACTCAGAGAGACACGCCATGAAATAATCCCGTCTGAGCGGGATTGAGTTTCCGAGCTAAAGTGGCTAGCGCCGGATTGCGTGGCACCGGGCTCTTCAAAAGACTTGAAAGCTCCGTCTCCGTCTTCCACCTCTCCTCCTTTTTTTCCCCCGCATGTTGCTACCCTCCGTTAGCCGGAGTGACAGCGAAGAGACGCGTGTCTTCAGATGAGAGGAGGAGAGTCTCATTACAGCACATCCGCTCGACACTGAGTGATTCGAGTGTTCCCGGACAATTCAGACACGTTGATATAAAACACATTAAACGTCTCTCACAGCACTTTACCTGACACCGTTCATCTACTCTTGCCCGTTATCCCTGACGAGGAGCCGCCGCTCGCTCGCTGCTTAAACGCCGGGGAGGAGAGAGAGGCCTCGCCAGAGCAGAAGGCAAGGGAAAAAAAGATTTATAAATAAATAAAAGCGGCTAAAAGGATACTCAGAAATATCGCCCAAAAAATTGACAATATATATGACAAAATTGCTACCCTCCAAACTCATAGGCTCAGAGAGAGGATGTCAAACGCTGTTTTGATTCATTTCTAAAGGAAGCTTCTGTGTCTCTAATTAATATTAATAGACCTGGGCGGGTGATGGCGTTCTGTGTGATGTTTTGTTCTGCAGACTAAAGACGAAAACGTCACATTGACCTCCTCAATTCCCTTACATAGCTTCCAAAACGTAGGCTAATCTATATACACAAATAGAATAGAAATACTTGGATTTAATATGTTTTCCGTAGTTATACATAGGTTCATATTTCACTCCACACTCGTAGGTGTTTGTGCCATGTGGTCAAATTTAACAAATGATTAGAAACGATATTTCCGTCAATTGCGTAAAAAGATCATGCCTAGGCAGAAGATGGGATGGTTACCCGAGTGATCTCAACAACAAATATCCACAAATTGACTCTGCAACCTGTTCTGAGGTTTAACACAACCAAGTTAATTGGTCAGTTTACTGGTCCCCTTTCTCGATTCACGTTTGCGAAAAACCCAGCAACAAAAAGACAAAGATGTCCGAACAGGAAGCACAGTCACCGCCGAGTGAGTCAACGTCAAAACAAACCGCGGCGTGTAAACAACGGCGGTTTAAAGGCCTCTACTGCACGTCCAGTAAACTGATGGCTCCCCGTGGTTTAAACACCTCCGTTTGACACGCGTGTGGAGGCCTGGAGGAGCGGAGGTGAGGAGCGAGGGTGGAGACAGTGGGGGGGCGAAGGAGGTTGGGGGAGGGGGGGGGGGGGTCAGAGGACAGGTGAGAAACGAGGATGCCAAACCCTGCGTAGGTCAGGAGGCATCGGACAAGACGGCGCTCATCTGGGCTGACCTCTGTCCAGACAAATGAGACGGAGGAACCAGCTGAGGCCCGGTGGAGCCTCGAGGCTATCACCACGCTCCTAACATGAGCGTTTAACAACATCTCAACCTTCTGGATGCTTCCTCTGCTGTGAAGTTGAGGAAGAGGAGGAGAATAGGTGGAACAATGTGGAGCCTTTGGGGAAAGTCTGAAGCTTACTTTTAACTATGTGCGTAAATAAACTTGCACTAGACGCAGAGACACATCGCCTTATATGTGATACAAGTATTGCTTATAATTGTTAGACATTTGGGATTTATGGAAACAGTATTATGCAGAAAATCTGAAAATGAAATTAATAAAATTGTTACACTTAATGCTTGTTGAAAGCGAAATGTCTAAACACAGCAATGTTTCTGTTGCTTGTTCCAATGCTGGTGTGTCTGTGTGTTTTGAGTTTTGTACGTTCTTTAAAAAGTTATTTGGTCTTAGAGAAACTAATAATAAAATAAACTATACTAATTCAGTTGAGACAGGCGTGTAAGATCCCCTAGTTACAAAATACGTTTTAATTCCTAAATAACATATTCGACGTTTCGGAATTTAAGATGTGCAATGAGCAACCTTATTTAATTAATTAAAAACCACCAGACTCTGTGTTTGAGTGTGTCTGTGTGTGTGAGTTTGTGTGTGTGATGTGTGCGTTGTGGTTGTTTCTGCACACATGCGTGTGTGCAGGATGTGAGAGTATGTGGCCTTTGCATTTTGTATTGTGTTTTAGTGTGTCTATTCATGTGTTTCTGTTTTTCTGTGTGTCTGTGTTTCTGTTTTTTTTCTGAACACGTGTGTGAGTTGATCTGATGTGTCCGTTAATGTGTGTGTGTGTGTGTGTGTGTGTGTGTGTGTGTGTGTGTGTGTGTGTGTGTGTGTGTGTGTGTGTGTGTGTGTGTGTGTGTGTGTGTGTGTGTGTGTGTGTGTGCGTGTATGTGTAGATGAAAGTGTCCATGCATGTGTGAGTTGTCTAAACTCTCCTAAATACAATGCCGGACCCCAGGCCAGCTCCCAGCCTCTCTCCTAATTGCATTGATTTTTCGCACGGTAAATCTAGCTGTGTCACAATCTGCACTCCCCAGGCATGATGTACCGCCGCGGTGCCAGCCTAGCCGTCTGCTAGCTCACTCAGCGGCCTCAGATCCCCACCCTAATGCACTGATTTATGGTCAAATTAATTAATTGCTAAATGTATGCTAATTGTTTAATTGGTGGCCTGATCTATATAAGATCATTTATGAATTAAATGAGTTGATTTACAAAGTTTATTGATTGAATGTGACACTGACTTATTCGGCTGACTGGCTGATTAGCTCTTTCCCAAATTAATTCACAAAGCATTTGTAAGTGCACTTTTTTGTGCAAAGTGCGACTGATGCAGGTGATCTACGCCGGAGCTGACACGGCTGCTCTTATTTATGAAACCGGACAGCTGATAGGAATGCATTAATATTAATGCTAACTGTAAATTTTCATATTGTGCCGCTCTCCAGAAACTAAAACCGGAGCATGTCACCGCTGTAAATCCCTCCGCAGTCCACATTTCAAAAGCAGATTAAAATGAAGGTCAGAGACAAGGTCAAGAATCGATATGAATCACTTCTATCACTCTTTTTGATGGCCTTATTCACATGAAGGT
>NC_082387.1:21010235-21027735 GCF_031168955.1 Gadus macrocephalus
CGCTAACACCAAAAACACTCTCCATCTCCCTAAACCATGTAACATTAGCCAAAACATTTATTGATCTGGTTTTTGTTTAGTTTCTTTTTCTCTCCGTTTACGGTTAAATTTTCTCTCAAGGTCATTCCGACCGGTTTTATCCGCTTCGATTTTCCCATTCACAGTCAAACAACTCTTCCCCGGGACCCAATTCAAGTCAGTATTGTGCTTTCCGAAACACCAGGGAATGGCAAACTGTAGTCTCTTAATGTCACGGGGCAACTTCCTGTCAACCTCGACGCAGGCAAAGATATGCCAGCTCAGTTACTAGGCAACTTTGTCTCATATTTTAAACGCACACAACGTCTTAAAGTCCAAAATTAGATTGGCATCACCTGACATCGCACCCTAATTTCTCCAAGGCCCCATACGATACATCTCGGGCCTGGTTTCCTACCCTTCCTTCCTTCGTCCTCTCCCGTTCCCTACCCCGGTACACCGCTGAGTGACCTAGCCCCCACACTCACTCGATATTGCTTTTCTCCTTCTGCACGTAGCAGGGTGTAATGACACTAAAGCTACGATACGCCGGGAACATAAAACCAAAATAAAACACTTGTTATCAGATCCGCACAGCCCTCTTGGATTCAGGTTGGGGGTATGAATCTTGCCTCGGAGGAAGTTGGTGGGGGGGGGGGGGGGGGGGGGTTGCACTTCCTGGGCAGAAGGGAAGGGCGTCCTAACCCAGGTAACCAGAAAGCTATTCCAGCGAGCCGGGGCAAGTCTCACTGGTGATAATGTCAACTGCTAGCGATTGTGTCCAGTCATCGGCCCGGGCGCAAGTGTTTACACGCCAGCACAGCCTCGTCATCGTCACAACATCGCTGTGAGTGTGTGTGTGCACGTGCGTGTGTGTTTGTCTGTGCGTGTGTGTGCCCAAGTGAGCCTGGTGTGCGTTGTGTGCACATGTTGCATTTCAAGAGAGACTCAGGCCTTGCTACTTTCACTTCATCTCCCTCTCCACCTCCCTCTCGCTCCCTCCATCTCTCCCTCTCTGCCTCCATCTCTCTCTTTCTCTCTCTCTCTCCCTCAAGCTCTCCTCTCTCGCCCTCTCCCTTGTTCCTGGCACCTTATTTAAAAACATAGCGCGAAGGGGGAGGGTGGGGGAGGGTGGGGGAGGGTGGGGGGTCTATTAATAGCGTGCCGCTCTGATATAGCGTTAAAGGGGAGACTGCATCCGAACCGAACCATGCCATCTCCTGGCTGCTAGGCAGCAGCAGAGAGGAGCGTGGTGATGGAGAGGAAGGAGAGAGGAGGCAGACGAAGATCCAGGAAGTACAACGGCCAATAAAAACAGGTGACAAACTGTGTTTTTTATGAATATGTAAAACGGGGCCTGTTTGAACCGCGAGCGGATTGAGTTTTGTTAACGTACGGTATTGATCTAGTGCGTGTTATTGGTTAGTTTCGGCAGAGCGGTATGAATTCACTGCGAGAGATTGGACGAGGATGGCCTGCTTCGCTCTGAACCACTCGGTCTGTTGAATGGCGTGATTTAGAGGGGTGGATGTGACTCGCTCAGTTGCTCCGGTGCACCGGAGCAAGGTCAACCTCACCGTCGTCTCCTCCTGGTGAGGTTGACCTTAAAGACACCGCCGTGTTCCGGAACGTTCCTCAACCCCATTTTATCTGTGTTTGGTTTCTTTGGCAGTTGGCTCGGAGGCCGTCCGTGACTCACGAGTGGTCTTCACCCCGTCGGAAAAGAGCCACACAGGAGTGGGGAGGAATATGGGTTGTATTTTTAGGTGAGTGAGTCAGACGCGCAGAGAGACAAACACACACACACACACACAGACACATCACTCTCTCCGTTTCTCTTACTCACTCTCTCACTCGCTCTTATTTCTTCCTTAACCCACGGTTTCCATCTTTATGGCGTCTCTGTGTTTATCCGTCATGCTTTGAGTGGATTTTGCATCTTCACGGTAGTGTTTTAAGTTAATAACCACCTTGTTATGGGGGCTAAAAGGGTGGGGAACGCAGGCATCCTCTCTATTTTCGAGTTGGTTCCACTAGCTTGGAACCGGGCCTACACCATAAGAACTACAAAATGCGGCTTCATAAGTGCTACAAACACACAACATACAAAAAACAGTGTTTGCGAGTCTACGTCGATGGTTCCGATATGGTTTTCGAGGCGCTTAGTGCTGCCGAAATCCGATCTGTCTCCTCAGGACGAATTCAGATTTAAATAGATATCAGTATCTTCCTTCTTGGTTTTGGAAAACAACATTTGGGAATAGTGTTCCTTCCAAGTCTCAACTGGTGTGGCTCATGTAGTGTTTCACAGTGAAACGTTAGCAAAGACGGCTAACATTACAATAGGACTTCATATGCTGTTTCAGCCACTTTCACTTTCACTTTAGGTTCAACAACCTGGATACGTGGCTAACAATACAATACGACTTCATATGCCGTTTCAGCCACTTTCACTTTCACTTTCGGTTTAATAACCTGGATACGAAAGTGCATTGAAACCCTGTGAAAGGACTCGTTCCGGCTCGCAGAGAGGGAAAGCAATAATTGCATGACACATTATCACCAGCCTTCTCTGGAAACAGCCGCAGCATTACAATACGGCTCGGATCGCCGAAAATACAGCCGGTGACGCGTTCGTCTTTAATAACACGGGCGAGCAACTTGCGCTGGAGCGTTACTTATGCCGCTGCTTTGGGCGGTGGTGGAGGAGTGCAACAGGAGGAGGAGGAGGAGGGGAGGGGTGTGATAGACTACATTACCACAAACTAAACACGGCATTATCAGCCTTAAGGCAACGGTACCCTGAGCAAGGCGGGGGGGGGGGGGGGGATCTGAGTGTGGGATCAGATGTGCACCGAGTCTCAGGATTAGACACGCACAGAGAGGCAGACCTGACAGCTCATCACGGCTTTACGGCAGCTAGGATCCAGGAGGGAGCCCCCCCCCCCCCCCACCCCCCCCCCCCCCCCCCCCTCCATCCCTGCCTCACTCCCTCCTCCTCCTCCTCCTCCTCCTCTTCCTCCTCCATCCTTCCATGATCACCTCCCTATCTGCTAAACATTTGGATGCAGGCAGCGTAGAGATCCACTCGGGTAGCTTTACGATACAACACGCTTTCTCATCGCTGGTACAAGCGTAGAGCCTGGGAATGGTGAAGCGAGTTAAAAAGCGGTTATGGTGACACTGTTCAATTCTGAGTTGATCCATTGTTTCCCAGCTTGTGTCGACCATCCAGGGACCCACAAAAGAGGCTCCGGCGTCTCCCAGAAAGGGTTTGTGACCCTCAGCTTGGGAGTTGACTCGTGCAGCAAAACAACAACCTCCGAAATTCCAAATGAATAAATGCCAATATCAAAATAGATATTGTTTCGCTTGAAAGGGGAGGGAGAGGGTAAGCAAAACAACTTGTAGGACGAAGCCGTTTGAATAAAAACATGTTCCCTCTTTCTCCTTTTCCCCGTCCTTTGGTGATGTCATCGTCAGAAAGACAAAGAGGTGTTGCGGGAGAAGGTGGGTTATATCTGAGGCGCTATTCTCCATGGCAACTTGTACAAAGTGAGACTCCTGTGCATGCAGAGTTACTTTTAGAACCTTCCTGCTAACCTGCATCCCCCCGTCGGACTGAACTCTTCCCCGGGCTCTGGTCTTCACCTCGTCACAGGTGACCCGAAACATGATGGGGTGCAACGGAGGAGAGAGAGAGGTGTCCTCCAGGGTGTGAAGCTCACTCCCAGCACACCTTCGGAACGCTTTTACTGCCGGTCTGAACGGCTGCAGGCTGTGAGTTGTGATGCTAGCACTTTGGGTCAAAAGATAAGAACGTTCGTAAAAAGTTCTGCGTTGTCCTGACAATAGGAGGCTGATTAGGAACTTAGAATAAATAGCAGTGTTATAGTCTGACTTTGTGTTTGTTATATCCTTCTCTCCCACCTGTCAACCGGATGTCTTTAAACTGTTCTCCTCGCTTCACAGATCCTGCCACTCATTTACATTTACATTCAGGGCATTTAGCAGACGCTTTTATCAAAAGTGACTTACAATAAGTACATTTGTCAGAAGAAGGAGAAACTAAAATATATCGCTGTCAGTACAGTAAGGATGTTTGAACCAACCGCTAGGTTAACCCATTCCCCGTACACAACAAAGACAGCTAGGATAAGATGCTACACGACAAAGTTCTATTTTTAGTATTGCGATCACTTCCTTTATCTCACCCTAGCGTCCATTCTTCCCACCGGCACCTTGTTCACAGATCAGCCTCTCATCGTATAGACAAGTTCATGTCCTGTGTTCCCTTGTGGGGACGTTATAAAACAGAAAACTGTTAACTTGTTTCTTCACCCTTCTATGGTCGTGTTTGTATTGTTAACCTATAGTTGTGAACGTACATGAAAATGTGAAAATGTACATGAAAATGTACCGATATATAGTTTAAGTTCAGAAATATAGGTGTGACATAACAGCAGGCGACATTTCTCGACACCCGTTTCTAACAGTTATAACAGAAAATGGTGAGGTTGTTTCTTCACCCTTGTATGTGTTGTGTTTGCATTGTTAACCTATATTCTTGAACTGACGTTATATATCTGTATGTTTACATGTCTGGTGTGAAATTACAGCAGCATTTACACTTCAATTACAGCTAATAGCCATTTTCAAACATTTATTATCTTCTCTATTCTTTTCCATTTCGAAACTGCATTTAGCGGTGTAGTGTTTACCGAGATCACCATCAGCACAGCTTTCAATAAGAGACAATGAAGTATGGATTTAGAAAAGTGAGCAACCGACTCAGAATTAGGTTAAGAGCGGGATGCCGCATTTCTGAATGTGGCTTATGCTGATTTGTTATGTTAAGAGTGAGAATAGGCCAGGGTGTGTACGCCACACATGACATTTCTCTGCCGTGCTGGAAGGTATAGGTCACTTGACATCGTACGTGTTGGCTTAAAACGCACGCCTGGCTGTGTCCGTGTTCAGAGTCATGGTGAGTAATCTATGATTTCAACCTCGGAGATGAGAACCCTGACGGCAACGCAGGGGGAGAACTGCCTGAATTAAAAGTGCTTTTCTCTCCTGTGCTGCTATTGTGGTGGTTGGCCTTCATCTTGGCCTTCATCTTGAGGCCTTCTCCAGGAATCTACTTTCTGGGTCCAATCCCACCTGATCTATTTTTCATAAGGGGTCTTTGAAGTTAACCTCGTTCAAAACATGGAGCTCCACTTCCTTATATGGGCGGGCCTCTACATCGACGACTCACACACTCAGTAATGCATCAGGATCATTAAATTAACCAGCAGTGGTTGGGCTGGGAAGAGAAAGAGGAGGCATGCGTTGTTTAGGGGCTTACAATCATAAAACTAAAAGGGTTCTGAGCTTCAAGAACATCAAAGTAACCAAATATTGCATCCCGACACCTTCTGAGAGTACTACCTCAGGGTTTATCGGTTAGCTGTTTTAGTTTGGCCCGCTACGGTGCTCGAACACAGACACACACACACACACACACACACACACACACACACACACACACACACACACACACACACACACACACACACACACACACACACACACACACACACACACACACACACATGTTAAGTAGCGCAGCCCGGAGAGAGTAGGGGTGGAGGTTTGGGTGGTGATGGCGGTGGTGCGCTGCATTCCCTATATTTATTACTGTGGACAAGACGCCAAGAAACATAAAAAGCAAGCGGATGTCTGTGAAGGGTTGTGGGTCGCCGGGGTTGTGAGTGTGTGTCTCCCGCCCCCCCCCCCCCCCCCCCCGAGCTGTTGTGCAGGGGGAGAACATCCTCCTCCTCTCAGCTCAAGGTGAGCCATCGTTTATTTCGGGCCTTTCAGGCCGGGCCTGAGGACGAGACACCTGAGGCACGTGTGTTTCGTAAACGCCTCTAAAACTGCACTTCCTGCCTTTTTGTCTCATCCGTCCCGTAATAAAACGCAGCTTTGTTTTGGGTCGGCGGTTCTATTCTCCGCGTCTCTCCGGGGGCCAAACAATGGGGCTATCAACCCGACGTCCCGGAACCTATTCTTTGTGCTGTCGCCCTCTCTCTTCTCTGGGTGAGTGATTGTATTGTGCTGTCATTTTGAGTCATCCCTCCCCTCCCCCTCTCCCCCTCTCCCCCCCTCCCCCAAACAGCCCCCAGGCCAGAGGAAGAAGCGTTTTGAGGAACAACAACGATGGCCGCCACTGAGGGAGGGGCTCTCATTCCTCTTCCCCGTACAGCGGGGGGGCGAGAGGGAGGCAGACAAAAACATTCCGTTCCTCCCCCCCCCCGTCCCCCGTCCCGTCACCCCCGTCACTTGAGGGCAGACACAAACACACGCTTGTACACACACAAACACACAAGCGCTCGTACACACACACACACACACACACACACACACACACACACACACACACACACACACACAACCCACCTGCCTCATATCAGATATCGCTTAATGCTAACCATGTACACATAGGAAGACTGATAAAGAATCATTAGTCTCCTTAATGGAAGCGGCTCCGATCCCGCCATCCTTTTCTATTGAAAAGTGCTCTTCATTTCAAAGTTGTTCTGCTTTATTAAAGCTCATTACCATTTCTCTTTTAATAAGCGCTCTTTAAAGTCATTACCTGCAGTGGAGTTAAAGGCCCAGCTATTAAAAGGTTACTTAAATGTGAGTAATGGCTTCGCGATATACTCAAGTTAATTACTATTGGAAACTGGTTCTGGTTTAATTTAAAGCTTCAACCATAATGAAAGATATACCGCGGCAGAAAGAGATGACACAAAGTGAAACGTGAACGTTCAGCAGAACTGTTTGTCCTGTCCTAATAGTTGTCTTGCACACCTTCACACTCAAATCGTTTGCTCAGCGGTGCAATATTGTGTTTGGATATCTATCCCAAAAAATACTACCTACTACAGTCTTATGAAAGATGCATTTATTGTTCAGATTGTTTATATTCTTGATCGGGAGAAAACATCGATGCGCTCCTTGCTCAAAGGTATCTCCGACGTGCCGATATCTAGGGGATTCTTGTCTTTCTTCGGCTGCCTGTCAAGGAAAAATCTCTGCAGTAGCTCACTATGCCAAAGTGTGCGCATCAAATGATACAGTACTCCGTACTGCTATCACGCCTGACGCCCCAGTGTAGCCGGCACTATTGAACTAGTTATCTGCTGCCGGGGTCAAAAGATAAAAGCTGACCTCTACATCTCCAAACACTTTAATCCGCAAGTTAAGGGCCTAATTGTGGTGATCTGAGCCAAAGGCCTGGGGTACGGGGCTCTTGAGGAGCATTAACCTTCAGAGCTCCACGCATTACGCCTTCGCCGAGAACGCTCTCCGCTCCACTACCTCGCAGTGCACTGCACCCAGGGAGAGAGTGATATGCAGAGAGACAGGGATCCAGAGGAGGGGGAGAGAGAGAGAGGGAGAAGGAGAGAATGAACGTGAGACTGAGAGAGAGAGAGAGAGAGAGAGAGAGAGAGAGAGAGAGAGAGAGAGAGAGAGAGAGAGAGAGAGAGAGAGAGAGAGAGAGAGAGAGAGAGAGAGAGAGAGAAAGAGAGAGAGAGAGGGAGAGGGAGAGAGAGAGAGAGAGAGAGAGAGGGAGAGAGAGGGAGAGAGAGGGAGAGAGAGGGAGAGAGAGAGAGAGAGAGAGAGAGGGGGAGAGAGAGAGAGAGAGAGAGAGAGAGAGAGAGAGAGAGAGAGAGAGAGAGAGAGAGAGAGAAAGTGAGAGAGAAATTGTGAAAGTGAAGCAAAATGTCTCCATTGAATAATCCAAGCAAAGCACAACAATTTAGTCGGTTCGGCCGGAGTCCATGTCTGGTGATGGGTATGACCTCACTGGCCCTCTCTCTCTGTCTCCCGCTTCTCTTTGATGTAAAAGACCCACGTCCCCCCCCCCGTCCCCCCCCCCCTCGCCGCCCGGGAGACCGCCATGCAGATATGCAGTAATTACCGAATCTCAAAACGCGCTTGCTGACACATCACAAAGCTCTCAAATCAGCAATCTCCCCCATATATCACTGAACGAATAAATAATTACAGGCGCAATATCCGTCTTCTCAGTTACCAGTATGTACCAGTCTCCTAATTATCAGGAGCGCGGTATTCCTCATCTTACTGTTCAGGAATGCAGCGTTTGAAGTTCTGCATGCTTTTTTCTCCAGATCATTAAAGATGTTTTTGGTGATGTTATTTTGTTTGTTTAATGCAGCTGTGTTTACAATGAATGTGCGTATTAGCGGCGTGATGTGTGAGGCTCTCTCTGGTGGCTGCAGAGACACCAGCTGCAGGCGGCCATAAGGAGGAATAATGTAAATCTGCTGTGACCCACTTCATAAATCCCCACTTCCACCACCACTGAGATGTGGATACTAAATGTCACAACGCATTAGGTCAGCCCTGCTCCCCCTGTTTCAACACCGAACGATATTAAGAACATGATAACACAATCCTATTCGGGGTGTTTGCGACATGCAACACCACCACCACCACCACCACCACCACCGCCACCACCACCGCCTTCACCACCACTATCACCATCAGCACCACCATCACTACCACCACAACGCGATGTGCACTGTGGTGGTGGTGGTAGTGGGGGCGACGGTGGTGATGGTGGTAGTGGTGGTGGTGCATGACACAGACACCACAAACACCAAAAAATAAAATAAGCCTCACAACGAAATACATTTTCCGTCATGTCAGGGAACGGGGGTCCGCCTGTGTTCATGAAAAGGTGCGTTGATATGTGTGCGTAGGCGTTGGTCTCCGTGAGTGACAGGTGATTTGCAGAACTTCAATGTAGCTTTGAAGCCTAGGGGTCGACCTCTGCCAGCCGGATAGACAAGCCACTGTCAGGCACGGGATGGACAGACACCTTCCCCGCAAAGAACGCCATGATGAAAAGAGGAGAACGAGAGGAATAGCTCCTAGATCAAGAGCGCAGAGCTTCTATTGAGCGTTGGCTTTTATGATCAAATATTCCAGATGAAAAAAAAATACAAAATTGGCTGCATAAGCACGGACAGTAAGATACACTTCATAAATGCTGTCCACATTTCACGTGAATGTCACACAAACAGCGAAAACATGTCACCCACACCGCAATGCTAGGCATCGCCTCACTTCAGCCATCTGAAAAGAATCTGACAATTAAAAGAGAAAAAAATCCATAATCTTTTGACTCCATTGATAGTAGCTAAAAATAAAGAATAGTGCTTTTAGAATTTGTTCTAATCGTGCCGCTGCCGGAGAACTGTGTGGCTGATGAGCCGCGTCTCACACTCTCGCTGTCTTTGTGTTTTTATAAAACATCTTTCTTTGAGGTCTTCATATACAGGACACTTCAAAAGCAAAGTGGTGGAGAGAGCGGGGGGGGGGGTGGGGGGGGGGAGACTGGTCATGTTCACGCAGACACTTGTCAGAATTCACACTTGAATCAGTCGAGCTTCAGATACTCTCACGCGGCTACCATCGGTCTGACTTGTTTACCTTCACCGTGATGAGCCACAACCCCAACAATAACGATTTTAAATTAGCATTGAAGACAGGGAGAAGTGTTTGGTTAATGCTACCATGTTATACATCAACTACAAGTAACTCACGGGTTTGTTATAAACATGTCAAACTTAAGGATTACAATGTTAGACATTGGGTGTTATTGTTTTTCAATTTTTTTTATCATCGCTGACTTCCTATGAAACGACCAGGTGCTGAAAACAAACGTCCCCGCTCAAGTACTGTCAGGCTGAAGAAGAAAGTCAGCGGCACATTCACCTCCATTGTTGTTTAAAAACACATTTGAACAAGTCACAGGGGTGCTCTCTTTCCTTGACAATCACAATCCTCCACCCGATGTGTCTACACAGAGCCTACACCTACAACTACAACGGTTTTGTTAAGCGGTAAAAAGTCCAGGGAGGTTAATAAACTCCTGCATATTCCATAGTTCTCTCTCTTCAAATGAAATCGGTAAGTAACAAAGAACTAACACTGGAAGGGCGGTGCAGGCGTAGGCTACCTTGCTAACTGCTTAGTTGTTAGAAGTGGTGCTGCTTGTTGGTTGTTAATGATTGGGTGTGGTTGTACGTTTAAGGAGGGCCCCTGGCATTGCAGGTTTTTAAGTTATTTGTCGTCAACATCGCAGTATGCGACCACCCAAGTGTGTGGCTAATGGTTGCCTGGGTGACGCTCGGGTCATTTCTCATGGTCAATTGTTTGGGCACCACAGTGTTAGGGGCTCAACTACAAATAACCACATGCCAAACACTGCTAATGGTTTCTAGGGGTGGTTTTCAAGGTAGTGCTATGGGGCTGAAACTGCCCATCAGCTAGGCTCTAATAATAGTTATCAATTATGATCGGTGAGTTTTTATTCCCTCTAGCATTTTTAATAAACAAGATGTTTGTTTGAATAACTTTGATACCAGTGTGATGAAGTCTCACAACTGTGTGACCACGTCTGTCTGTACCGTCTTAAAGCTCTGCTGCATGTACATCCTCTATGCTACGATTTATTGTAGGTTTATTTATTTGTGTGTATGTATATCATATTGTCACACAACCATAAAGGAGGAAAAGCTGAAAAATCCTAAAATTTGCAAGATGTCTGACATCGAATGCAATCGTAGTGATTATTTGGTTTGACTCATATTTGACCATGCCCATTATCAACAATAAACACATCTTATAGGAGCCAACCCCCCAGCTGTTGGCCGCTGTAGCTGAGGGGTCAGGCCCCGATAAGCAGATGTGTGCGTTGTGTTGACAAATCAACACGCTCATGCTATCTCCAGCGAGCGCTGCATTATGCTGATGAATGGAGCTTCCTGCCAGATTATTTGATTTGATAAGCAGTACAACCCATCGGTAACATAATACATCACAAATTGTTTTGTCAACAATTTATGATACCATTTATCAAATGACCATCGCGGCATGGGCTGAATTATGGTGTCATGGCTGGCATTATGTCAATACTCAAGTTGAGGTGAGGGCAGCAGTCCGGCTTTGATTTAGACGGCTGACACCATGACCGCTTTGGAATCTGTTCTGTACACAAACAAACACAGAAGCACACGGACACACGGGCACACACACACACACACACACACACACACACACACACACACACACACACACACACACACACACACACACACACACACACACACACACACAAATACAGAAACAAACAAACACAGACGCACGCAGGCACACACACACACAAACACACACACACACACACACACACACACACACACACACACACACACACACACACACACACACACACACACACAAACAAACAAACACAGACGCACACAGGCACACACACACACAAACACACACACACACACACACACACAAACACACACACACACACACACACACACACACACACACACACACACACACACACATACACACACACACACACACACACACACACACACAAAACTACATGCACACAAAACTACACACACACAAAGAAACACAGATGCACACAGGCACACACATGCACACACCCTGACACACGCCCACACACACACAAAAACAAACAAACAAACAAACAAACAAACAAACAAACAAACAAACAAACACACAAACAGGCAAGAAGGAAACCATGTACTGAATCCAAGACTAAACTATGGTATCAAAATGGGGTAATAAATATTAAAACAATAACATTACTGTGGCACTCAGCTTACAAAACCATTAAATTAATAAATGGTGCAAAACTGTACCAATTAAATAAGGGGTATATCACGGATGTTTAAAGGGAAAGTTAAGCATATATTATGGGCAGATTAAACAACTCAATTTAGCAAAACCTGTTACACTATCCAAACGGTAAATTAGTTCAGATTCTGACTTAAAATGTATCATTCAGAATCACAATCAGTATCGGAATCAGCAATACTTGGCTTTGATTTACTCTCACAACAATAGTCATTGTTTGGACAACAACCTGAGCAACAATTAATGAAAAAAAAAAAAATTATTGACCACACAGAATATTTTCTGGTGTCCAGACTTGGTTGCCGACCAATCATTTGTTGTGCCACTAAATGTAGTATCAACAGTAAGAGGAATAGCTCCGATATAATGATTTGATTTTAAGGAAATAGGGAATGAGATTTCATGTTTTCACTGAACTATGACCAGATAAGTTCGTCTTCGTTGACCTCCTAAAGAAGAAAACATATTTTTACTTTATAATAATAATGCAAAAAGTAATGATTAATATTTAGGGGAAACAGATAATTGATATTATTATTATTGATAACATTGGGAAAATGGCCTGCAGCCAATCTCCCAAATTAAACTATAAAATATAAATGTATGTTTATGAATGCTTGTCAAAATGCTTTTCATGTACAAAATGTTTGACCCAAAACGGGTTTGTATGTGGTTAGGAAGAACTACAACAAACAAGAGTTGGATAGAAAAAGGCTCAGACAACGTAGCTTGTCTTTATATGAACAACCAACACAAGTAATTTTCACCTAAACATAACCCTTTTTCACACACAGGCCTTGCAACGGCTGCCTCAGGATATACGAGGTCTCGTTATCTCATTATTTTAGATACAGGTTTCCCCAGACCCTGCTCAGGCCTGAGGGATGCAGTTGTGGTTGCACCAGATTATTTTGCTACTGACCTTCTCCACTGGAGTTGATGGAGGCAAAACTGGCGCCCTCAGACGCACCTTAAAGTAACATTTTAGCGCATGGTCAAAGTTCGGAAAAATATGTTCCATGCCAGCCAAACATTCTGCTTACAAAACATCAAAACAGACAGAAGGAAAATTAAATAACGCTGACCTTGTGCACTAGCAAAATCCCTTCCCATCAGGGATTATTTGGTGTAATTCTATGAAATGTTTGACTCCATCAAACCCATACAGCGCCATCTCTTTCCATCCTGTTGGTTTTGTAGAGCATATGCACCATACCAGCAACAAACCAGGAAATACATAGGAAAAAAGTATGCAAACCAATGAAAGACGTGAGATTGGATGAGTGATGTCTCGTGCGCTCTCTGGTCATTTCATTCCAGATTCCCTCAGCAACAGGCTTGTGGTACAGAGTAGGAGCGCTGACATGAGGTATGGCCTGCCCACCGCGGTGAGCCTGCAGTCTACAGCAGGCATCAGCATAGGCTCTGTAAGACGCACCTCGTTTAATAGAAAAATAAAGACACTCTAGTGAGAAGTAAACGTTTTTGCAAAACCCTGTGATGATTTGTGACCCCTCTGTGGACAGCGAAATTGTGGAATCATAAACCCATAACTTCACACTTAATCTGTATTACTCTCGTCACAACAGAGCAAGGCACTCTATCAGTAAATGCTAATCTCCTAATTAACAAGCTAATTAGGCAATTACAGCTTTGCAGAAGGATGCCTAAATGAAATATGACAACACAGTCACTTTCTACAGCACCTGTGGGTCCTTTCAGACGTCACAATGAGCAGCACGATGACAAAGTGTTGTCTCGCTCGCTCATGGCTGCGCATTGCTTCTATGCGTTTCTTACTTCATTAGTAACAATATTATTATTTTATCTCTGAGAATGTGTTCCAGATTACGTTTAAACGGGCTGGACTACGGATGTAAAGGAGGAAGGAAAAAAGGAAAAGTCAGTCTAGAAGTTATTCAAGGGACTGCATAAAGATTAAATGTAAATATATATATATATAGATGTATGTGTGTATATAATTCATATATATATTAAAGTATAATAGTTTATATATAAGCATATTGAATCCCCTTCTGATAGGAGGATCCGGAGAGAATAGAATAAAGTCAGAGTAGCCCGTTGTGTAAACAAGGTGTTGTGGAGAGCGTGCAGTGGCGTGTCTCGCTGTAAGGGGGGCTGTCACAAACGGAAATGAATCATGTTGACATATGGCTGAAAACAATAGTGAATGGGCCTGCTCTGCAATGCAATGAAGAATCATGCACTGCAACAGAGGAGAGGAGCCGGGCTCTACCTTTGAGCCCTCCTTGACAGGTATGTAGTGTGACTTGACAGCCCGGCGTTTCAATGATAAATGCAGTAGTCCTGGGACTCCCCTGCACTAAACTCTGCGATGGGTTCAGCCTATACTTCAAGGTCAAGTGAACGAGCCCAACCCCGCGTCTGGCTGCAGAAATAAAAATGGCCAAGAATAAAAAAGAGAAAAAGGCTCGGGTGCATTGGGTGGGGGGGGGAGGAGTATAGTTTGGGGAATTACACGCTTATGGCCTTTGAAGCTGCAAGGCGTTGGATTAAGCATTTTACTTAATTCCCAGATTTTTTCTTCAAATGCAGGGTAGTTTGAGGGAGCAGATGTAGGATTATTAATGATAGCCGCTGCCTGATGCTTAAAAGCAGGAGTCGTTTTCAGTGCTCAGTAAAAAGGTCTCGCTGCTTTTTCCCTCCCTGTGTAATTGAGATAATATTTAATATTCACATTAATCAGTGCAACAATATATGTACTTATGATATAATATGTATCGTGACGAATGCACGAACACACACACACACACACTGTGTGTGTGTGTGTGTGTGTGTGTGTGTGTGTGTGTGTGTGTGTGTGTGTGTGTGTGTGTGTGTGTGTGTGTGTGTGTGTGTGTGCGTGCGTGCGTGCGTGCGTGCGTGCGTGCGTGCGTGCGTGCGTGTGTGTGTGTGTGGGTGCGTGTGGGAAGGTATGTGTGTGTGTGCGCTTTTTCATTGGTGGACCGTGGAAGCTATACTTTAGAATCAGAGTCTAAATATACAGTCCTACAAAATGATCACAATTATGTTAAAGCATTTACAAATATGTGTTTAAATATAATATACATTTTTTTTTTATGTATATATATATAATTAAAAAGATCTACCTGTTTATTTTGTCATTCAATTCTCACACTATTTGTTTTTTTTGCATTTAAACAAAACACTTTGATGAAAATATTTATTTATGGGATGGAGCTGGAACATCTGCCCTTATATGAAGCTGAAAAATAAAGCAATATGCCTACTTATTTTATGACTGGTCCGTTTATTCTAACACAAATGGAACATTACATATGCCTACCGTTGCCCTTATATTGAGCATTTATTTTACCTTTAAATATGTATTATTAAATGACACTAAAAATAAAATAAAAATCAACGTGTCTTAATAACACATGATGCAAATCAGGGTAGGTGAATTCACCATAACAATATTGAAGCTCATCACAGTCGAGGCGTTTAACAACGTGTCTGCTGCCATAGCAACTGCGGAGGAGCCCAGTTGCAGCGTGAACTGCGTGCGCACCGCATGTCACTCCTGGCCAATCCGGAGTGCCTTCCCTTCTGTACCAGCAGCGTGAAGATGGAGGGCTCGAGTGGGTGGGCTCTCAGGATCATGCATCTGCCAGTAATAGGACACATCGGTCGTCAGTCCTGCAGTCATACTTGTCGGGGATTGGTCGAGGAGCTTTACTTCCAATAATATAAACATGTCTGCTGTCTTGGCTCTGCTAAAGCACGGCGTGTAGAAGGAACTTCTACTTCCACAGTTCTGTTTCAAACTGTAAGTTTGAGTGAAGATTATGCGTTTTTTACGGGCAAGTTGATTTCGCATTAGACTTCTGCACCAAAGATTTGGCAAGAATTTGTGCACGCGTGAGAAAATGGAAAAATCCTTCTGCGAGAGAGACTCTGCCGTTCTTGTGTCATTGTAATCACCAGCATCCCCGGTGCTCCTCCAGTATTTTGGTGTTCGGCGAGAGAAGTGACCAGAGTATAGACCCCTCCTCTGCAGGGCGGAGCGTCGAGTTGCCATTTCGATCTTGTGTGTGTGTGTGTGTGTTTTTGCCTGCTCGTCTGCACTGAGTGAGTGGCATTGGCACTCTGTCAATCGCTCACCGCCGCTGCCATCAAACAACATAAAACACACACAGGCGGAGGCTGAGCTCATAAATTTCAGCAGGCAGATCTTTTTGCGCATCGCCTTACAACGTCTTGTTTAATTAATTTCTCGCTGTTTTTTTGAGTGCTCTGTTTCTCTCACGGTGTTAACTTTTCTACCGGGCCTGCTGTTCATATTTTTATAGTGACGTTTGGACACCTATGCCGCAGATTATTTCTTTTTTTGTATTATTGTTATTATTGCAGTTATCGTGGACACAATTTCTTTGCATTTGAAGTGGGCAACATATGTGCCCGCGCGTATTCACGAGTTGCAGTTGATTTTTTTTGTTAACATATTTCCATATTGGATATTTTGACGAGGAGGATTTGAAAATTTGGAGGATCCCAGAAGAGCGCAGATGAATGAGAGATCAGCGAGGAGCGTCTCATCCACCGCGCGTCAAATCACAGAAAGACAGACTGGCCGAGCCTTCTGCGGGATATGATCGACGAGAGTCAATAATGAGAAACAAGTTTTGACAAAAAATAGCCTACATGTGTTTTTCCACAACACTAATTCCGCCGAGCGTCCGTTTGGACAGCGCGTAAAACACAAGAGGATAACAACTGTTTGGACACTTAAAGCGGCGTCGGTGTCTTCCTACTTCGCGGGGTGTCATTTGATCACCTCGGTCACACAATCGCATTGCTAACCCTGAGACTACAACATTTGTTGTAGCTGATTTTGTATATGAGTTTTTCAATTTGCGTGGCGCAGTGCACAGACTCTATCGCGGCCATGGACGAGCAAGCCCGCATCATGCAGTCCATCGGCGGCGTCAGTCTGGCCGGCCACTCGGTCCAGGGAGGCATGGCACTGCCGCCTCCGCACGGACACGACGGGACGGACGGAGACGGCAGGAAACAAGACATTGGTGACATTCTTCATCAAATCATGACCATTACCGATCAAAGCCTGGACGAGGCGCAAGCAAAGTTGGTTCATTTATGTTTTCTAACTTCCCTCATGGCCGAGGACACGTTCATAGGAACGGGGGTCAGCACCAATGGGCTGGGGTAGAACGCCTGCTCAATTAAAAGTTTCTGACCCCATATGGTTATTTTAGAATAATGTGGGACCACTTCAACTCTCAGCCTATTGTGAATGTATTCTCAGTTACATTAAGGATTCTGAAAAGTTGAAATACGCGTGAATACATCTCAAATTGTGTTGATTATGTGCCAGTCAGATGGATATGTTGTAGCAAATGTAGGCCTTTTTGTGATATAGTCATTTATATACACACACACACACACACACACACACACACACACACACACACACACACACACACACACACACACACACACACACACACACACACACACACACACACACACACACACACACACACACACAACCTTCCAAATTAATTAATCACATGTATTGTGATGAGGTGAACCTGCCCATCAGTTTGTAGTTATAGCATCACTCTGTCAAATAACTAGATGATGATGATTAGATATTACATATTTTTGTGTAGGATACCTTCGTCTCATTAGCTACAATAAAAAAATAATTATGCAA
>NC_082387.1:21032735-21037735 GCF_031168955.1 Gadus macrocephalus
CTGACTGCCTCAAAGGCTGTGTGCCACTGGTGCCTTCCCCTCTATCGCATGCCTTCGGATCAGCAGGGTTTGGCTATTATCTAACCAGCCCTCCAACACCTTCCCTGCTCCCCAGCAACCACACAAAAGGAAGGCAAGTACAGAACAGGCCAACAACCCAGTACAATATATATATATTTATATGAATCCTGTTGTATATATGTGATGGGAAATAGCTGTAGCAGTAAACAGGGGTCTGTTGCTGCTGCAGACATGTGAGTTCTGTTGTACCTGAGCCACTGGCAAAAATCAGATGATTTTAGCAGCACGATTCACTGCCGTTGACGTCCTTCCATCTGCACACGGCAGCAGCACCCATTTCACACATGTCCCCCCCACCCCCCAGGTCCCCCTAGCTCAGAGCGATTTCCAGCCGACTTCTTGCACGATCAACAGCTCATAATTGTTATTTTTTTCCTCAGTGCACATACATTATGCAAATGAGTCTTTATGGCAACTGGCATAACAATTAGCATCCTCCAACAATATTTTAGTAGGTTAATTGCGAAATTTCTAATTGTACATCTGAGTTGTTAATTAGGCATGACAGAGGTGGTGAAATGGTTGTCTTCGGGCGTTCGCAGCAGAGGAGGCTGCCTGGGATGCAAGAAGGAAGGATTGATTGGAATTAGATTACAGCGTCTGAATGTGTGGCGCTGGCGGAAGACTCTCTGAGCGTCTCTTTTTACTCAGCTTGCTGGTCTTCTTGGGGGGGGGGGGGCGTCTGGGGTCCTGAAATATGGTCCGACCCGGATGTCTTGAGATTAAGTTCATGGAAACGATAACGAGGGAATTGAGGAAAAGAGACAATGGGCTGTGGGGTGGGAAATGAGATGTTTATTAAGGGTTAGATGTATGTTGTGGTGAGGAACGCTGTGACTTCCCTGTCTGTGTGGCATGAGTTGTGCGAGCCGTTTCTCTCTTGGTTAATGCATCTCTTGGGCCGGGCTCCTATCAAACCAAGACTGTTTTTATGCACTATGCCAAACTCTAATTCTTTCTCGTAGGCGTTGGTGAAATGCTATAAATCCCCACCAAAAATATTCGCCTCACTAATTAATTAACGCATAAATTAAAGTTTTTTCTCAACAAACTAACAAAATATAAACCCAGCCCTGCTGCTGGTCTTCCTGCAAGTGTTAACATAAGTCATAAACACACGTGTGTTCGGAATTTTAATCAGACTACCATTTTCATTAGATAAAAATCTAAAGAGCAGAAAAATACACAGAAAATAGAAATGGCATCTGATATATTTTTATTTTCATATCAAGTGCACTTGGGTCAGTATTCCTTGATATTTACTGTCTGCTCCATCTCGGTCTGCCGTCTCTGTCCTAATGACATGGCTAGGTGTATTAGCATGGCGCCGTTGTTAGTGTAAAAAGCCTTGCACCGACATACTGGGTTGCAAAGCAAGTCCTTTTCTCCGTAATGATACCGCTATTTATAGTTCGCCATTTCATTAGCTCTACTGTTTCAGGGAAGCGTCTCCCTCCTGGGACGATGGACCACTGATGCTCATTCCAGCGAGCTGCTGTGTGCGTTCTATGTGGACAGCTAACTGACCTGTCATCTGCAGACTGCACACTGTCATTCTCTTGCTTTTTTTTACACGCAGGAAGGCAGATTTTCTACTTTTCCGCGATCATACTCTTCATGTTGATCATTGCGGTTTATTTGTTGATGTATTTCGCCCGACGCTATAGCCTGTCAGACGACGGGGTTAAAAAAACACACATTATACCTAAGCGTTGTAGCGTGTAGCTTAGCAGCGTGTGTGACTCCTACAGGTGATTTAGATCAGATGCTGGCTAAAGTTGTAATTTGCATTTGTTTTAGTTTTGCTTTTCTATTACAGCAGCGTTAGTTTATCACAGACCACAGTGCTGATATTCATCGCCATAAATAGACAAATTTACTTTTACTCATAATAGTTTCGTTTGAGATTGTTCCTCTCCCTTAATTGCGAGATGGAAACTATGCTGCAGCCTCTTCCCATTGTTCCACATGCCTTTGTTAACATGTTTCATTCGTTACAATGATGTATGGAAGGTAGGAACGAGAAAAAAACTGCAATGCAATGAAAGTCCAATTAGCGGCTTAATAAGGCAAAAACGTCTGTGTTAAGATTTCTAATATTTAATTCATAGCAAACCGTATGTTATTCTGCCTCAATCTAAAGATGTTTTCCAGCGCTGGCTTCTGCCTGCCAAAAGTATAAAAAATATAAAATAAAAGCATAAAATTGCCTGCTCCACTATTCAACATCCGCTCCGGAGAAATGTAGTTATATTTTGTAAACGTTTGTCTCTGTATTTGCATATATATTTTGGAATTAATATATATTTATATTAGTGTCTGGGAAAGATAGATGTAATGCATTTACAGCTGCAGGTTCTCTGCTATGGAGCGAGAGAGAACCGCGCACAAGACGGGGAAATTTACACCGTTGTGAGATTCGTCACCGCCGGCCTCGGCGTGGATCATATGCGTAAGAATTCATCGTTCTAGTCTCTGGCGTCCTTGAAGTCTGAAGTAATGGAAAGATGGCGCCGGGCCAGCGTTTAGGTGCTGGCTCATGTTACACTGGAACAGGGGGGGCCCTGTTTTCGTCTCCCGGTGAAATAGCTTATGGTGTCAGAGCCCCAGGGATAAAGGCCTCTTGCTCTGCAACACACCGCACGCCGCCCCCCTGTCTCCCCTCTGCGACCGGACCGGGGCGGCTGGTAACGGCGTCTGCCGGTGAATGAGGACTGAGCCGTGCCATAACAATACCAAATGATGTTTGGGATGACAGAAATTAATATGCGCCCGCTACCAGAGAGCCGTGATTAATGAGTGCGAGCGGGGGAATGCAGTCCCTCCTCTTTGGCTCCTCTTTGATGGGGATGGAAAAGCACCCAAAACGCCTGCTTTCTCCCTCTCTTTCCTCAGGAAGTAGAGGTCACGCAGAGTACATTACTGCTATTTGTCACACTGCTTTATTTCCTCCTTGAATCGGATGCCACAAAAGGGGAGCAGGCAGACGTAATGTATGTTGAGTACATTCGGGGAATGATTGGCTATCATGTTGGGTGAGCGGCTAGTTACCATTGGCCGGGTGTCTCAGTGTTTTGAAGGAGACAACTCGTCCCGTGGCCCTCCTGACTAGCACAGCAGAAATGCGAGCGGACGATTTTTTAATTGAACTTTCGAAACAGATATTTTGTCAACGCCGGCCCCCTCTATTAAATTATGCATCAGTTTAATTTTAATAATGGCACACACACACACACACACACACACACACACACACACACACACACACACACACACACACACACACACACACACACACACACACACACACACTCACACACTGATTTCTTGCTGTGGCACTAACTCTGTTCTCTGGAAGGCCTGCACTCCCATCGATGCAGAGGCGAATGTGGAACAAAATGGTGGTGTGCTGTTGCCATGATAATGATCTGTATCTGTTGTGTCCTAGGAGAAGACACATGAATATTTAATTGTGTCTGCTGGAGAGAGAGAGCGGGAGAGAGGGAGAGAGAGGGAACGAGAGACAGAGAGAGGGATAGAGGGGGAGAGAAGGGAGGAATAGGGAGAAAGAGGGAGAAAGAGGAAGAAAGAGACGGAGAGAGGACATAGAGAGAGGGAGGGAGAGAGAGAGGGAGAGAGAGAGGGAGAGAGAGTCACCCACCTCGGTCTCATCCTTCCTTACCTTCTCTAATACGTTTTCTACCTTCCCAGTTTCTTCCCCTTTCTCCCTAAGTAATGGAGAATTAAGGCACACATTAAAATAAACGCAAATTGCTGCGTAAGGGAGATTTCTAAGGACATTTGTCTCCAACCGCAGTGCCAATTTCAAACAGCAGTTTTGACAATGGACGTTGTGCTGACACAGTGCGTTTCCCCCCTCGTCTTGGCTCCCTCAAATAAGCATTTCCTCTGTCAGAGTGATTGATACGTATTAAGCATGCACTGTTTTTTCATTTCTTATTTATTTATTTCCCCCTCTCACCACCACCCACGCGCGCCCCCATGTCAGACAACATGCAGGAGGAGATATGAGTTGGGAGCCGTGAATGAGTTTGGCTCATATTGATCTATTTGTGTTGTGGGAGTGGCAGGTGCAGGCTATGTGCGTGTCAGCTCTGATTGTTTGTGTCAGGGATCTCAGCTCCGCACAGAGTTTGCATGCGTGCATTTTCCAGCTGCCTTTGGGTTGAGGAATCAGACGCCGACCTTTTAAGAAACCTTACCCCTTGTTCCGGCAGTAGATCAGCTGCGTTCTTATTGACGTTCCTTCTTCACATTATTTTATGCATTCTTTTAAATCCCTGCAGCAAATGTCTCAAGGGTTGAATGTTGCTGCTTTCAATACAATTATGCAAAGTGAGCGGCATTACATGTAAACATGAGCATTAAGAGGAGTGGTTTCACTCTCCTTAATGAAGAAGAGTTGTCATGGTTTGTATGCATCTGTGTATATTGTCTAACGTACATGAATACGTGTGTGTTTTAATGTGTGTGTGTGTTTTTGTGTATGTCTATGTGTGTGTGTGTGTGTGTGTGTGTGTGTGTGTGTGCATGCACGTGTGTGTGTGTGTGTGTGTATGTGTGTGTGTGTGTGTGTGTGTGTGTGTGGTGGTGCGTGTGTGTGTGTGTGTGTGTGTGTGTGTGTGTGGTGTGTGTGTGTGTGTGTGTGTGTGTGTGTGTGTGTGTGTGTGTGTGTGTGTGTGTGTGTGTGTGTTTGCATTTGAGTGCATTTAAGTGTGTGGGCATGTCTGTGTATGCATGCATGGAAGTGTGTGTGCACGGTGTGTGTGTCTGTGCGTGCCCGTGTAAGTATGCAGAGCACGCGGGGGTCTCTGTTCGGTGCTGAAGGAGAGCATGGAGTGGCAGAGTTAATTTATTTAATGACTGAGCGTCTTCTATCTCCCCAGCCCTGATTACAA
>NC_082387.1:21039799-21057299 GCF_031168955.1 Gadus macrocephalus
CAAGTCCAAAGAGTGTCATCTTGTACGTCTGTGTAACACTCATTAAAAACAATAAGGACGAGATGATTCCTTTGTTTATTTTTAGCACACAGCAGCCATGATCCTACCCATGTGACACCAGCTAGTGACCTCATACACACTAAGACCAACACCGGGACAGACCGACGACAAACCGAGAGAGAGCTTATTGATGGATGCTGTGGATGGAGAGACCACTAGTCCACCACTCCGTCTCTCATCAGACCCCTGACCCCGTCCATACCTCTTGGTGTATCCCCTGTTGGTAAACTCACTCATGCAGTCCTGTATGTTCCCTGCAAAATTATTCCAGCCAGAGATTGAGAGAGAGAGATAGAGCTTTTTTTTTTTACGAGCGAGGGAGGAGAAATCGTAAGTTGAGCCGAAGCCAGGGGTTATTGATCAGCTCTGCCATCGACTATCAGCTCCACTTTCAGCGGGGAGGTCATTAGTTAGCCCCGTGTGCTAATTCATTCCAGGGTTGAGGCGTATCCGTTAGAATGCTAATTCACGGCTATCATCTTGCAGCTGGGGGTAAGAAAAGGGGCTGGAATGAGGGGGGCGGAGCTGGGAGGGGGTGAGGGCTATAGAGTTACCATGGCAGGGGGGGGGGGGGGGGGTACAGGCATTGGTATAGAGTGCAGCGAGAAAAACTAAATGAGTGTTGGTTGGGGGGGCTGGGGGATGGGCTGACCCATGCTGTGTTTACCCCCCTCACCCCTCCCTCGCAGTAATGATGTCAAAGAGAGATGACATTTGGTGTCCACGTTTAACTCGCGCTCGAGGTCCACTTGAGGGGGTCTGGTATGCGTGACCTACCTTGATTAGGCCTGGGGGCCGCTTAAGACTGTACCCTTTAGACTGAGAGGCACACACACACACACACACACACACAGGCACACACGCACGCACACACACACACACGCACACACACACATGCACAAACATCCACACACACACACGCACCCACACACACACAAATGCACACACATGCACACACACACACACACACACACACACACACACACACACACACACACACACACACACACACACACAAATGCGCACACATGCACACACACACACACACACACACACACACACACACACAAATGCGCACACACACGCGCACACACCCCTGTGAAGAAGGAGAAGAAAGAAGGAGGAGAGGGAGCAGTGCGAGGGAGAAGGCTGAGCCTTGTATAATTGGGCCAGCGGAGCGGCAGGAGGCAGCCAGTCCTCGCCTCGCCTTTTGTATATTCATGACCCCCCCAACTTGATTGATGGAAGGATAGCATTTGGTGACACTGTCATTTGCAAGTTGAAAAGGTATAGTGGCGTGGCTGGAGCGGCGCCGTGTGGCTCAGCCTCTGCCGGCCGGCCGGAGGAGCCTCATTTCTATGCTGATGATATCCGGCCCTCCTCTCATTCTCTTTGTCTCCCGCGTTAGAAGGACATCTGCTGACAACACCGGCCTTTAACACACACACACACACACACACACACACACACACACACACACACACACACACACACACACACACACACACACACACACACACACACACACACGCACCGAGAGAGGCAGGGCAAAATGAAAGGAGAGAAAGGGGAGCGGACCATCCATCTGTGTGTTTGCATTTGAAAAGGCGGCCGAGCCGTGACTGTCACCGGCACAAACACATGCAAAAACACACACACACACACATGCACACACGTACACACACAAAAAATATAAACACACACAGATACACACACACACACACATACATACACACATGCACACACCATGCACGGACACACACACACATACACACGCGTTCTCCATACAGTCGTGCTTGCTGGTTACTATTTGTTTGATGTGAACGCTGGTGCATCTATCATGTTCAGGTTTCAGTGTACAGTTCACACTGACACTCAGTTCAAATGTTTACCTGCTGGCTTTGTGAGACTGAACTCCAATCTCTAAATTTAGAAATAATCGTCTTCAATCCAACTAGACAATTCTAATTTACCTTTAATGCGCTAGTTCCTGGATATCAAAAATGTCTACGATTTTTTAAGCAAATACATGAATACATATATATAATATATATATATATATACATTTTAAATATATGATATTGAAAGTATTTAATGTCTTCAACCAAACTCAACGGCACCTTACGATAAAATATCACTTTGTTTATTCCTCATTGCGGGAAACGTTAAAGTCAGTGCAAAATAAATAGCGAACCAATGAGGCACTTGAATCCCGAGCCCAAGTGCACCCATCTCCTCCGAATGCTACCACTCTGTCCATCGAGGACTCTGAGGGGGCGGCTCCTCAAACTGTTGATAGAAATGTCACAGTTTTCCCCCCAGAAACACACTCCTAAAGCGCCACAGCCCGCACACTCCAGAGCCACGATTTATAGCAGTGGTGTGAAATGTTCGCCCGTTACTCCCATCTTTGTATTTACACCAATTAGCACATAAACTCTAATTACCCAGATCTAGGCGGTCGGGAGTCCATAAATGCAAAACGACGACGACGTGCGCGCAGAACCAAGCCAGCTGAGGAGGCAGGGGGGGAAAGGTGACGATAAATAGGGAAGTATCAATTAGGCATCAGTGACGCTGGGATGCACGTGGGTGTGGGTGTGAGTGTGTTTGTGTGTGTGTGTGTGTGTGTGTGTGTGTGTGTGTGTGTGTGTGTGTGTGTGTGTGTGTGTGTGTGTGTGTGTGTGTGTGTGTGTGTGTGTGTGTGTGTGTGTGTGTGTGTGTGTGTGTGTGTTTTTGTGCAGAGAGGTGTCACGGGGCAGGGAGGTGGGAGTGTGAAATGCGTCGGGCCAGTGGGCCCAGGGGGGAGGGGGGGGTCCGTAGAGAACTCCATAGGCTGGTTGAGGGGGGCAGTAGGAGGTGGGGTGAGGGGGGAGTGGGAGGTTGGAGGTGGGGTGAGGGGGGGGTGGGAGGTTGGAGGTGGGGTGAGGGGGGGGTGGGAGGTGGGAGGTGGGAGGTTGGAGGTGGGGTGAGGGGGGGGTGGGAGGTGGGAGGTGGGAGGTGGGTGGTGGGGTGAGGGGGGAGGTGGGTGGTGGGGTGAGGGGGGAGGTGGGAGGTGGGGGATCCGGTAGCACGTTGACAACAACGCGACTCAGCCTGTGACACTTGACTTGCCAAACACAGGGGCTAATAACGCTGCGTTGTGCGAGCAAACACTTGGGCTGTCCGTCAGCGCAAAGTATAGTGTTTACCCGAGCAGCAGCGAGCCGTCAAAGGTAACAATTAACACCAGCTCATTTAAGTTAAGAGCGCTTCAAAGTCATTCTCCAGATCTTGAAGTTATTTCAAGTGGTAGCATACAAATCATTGTTAGCATGAGGTGGGATTAAATAGCCGCGAGGCTGAACCAATCGCAGTGCCGATTGGACGCTTTATACTTTTTAATTGGGGGTTGGGGGGGTGGTTGTAAAATTCCGTTGCAGTCAGATAAAAATAAAAGCGTCCAGTAATGACTTAAAATGGGTCTGGAGTCATCCTCGAGCCGTTCTGTGCTCTCAATGTTGACTCGTCCCAATAAATTGAACTTGATCCACGACGGCGCCGGTTTGAGAAGTACGGCCTCCCGCATGAATCTGAGGAACGCATAAAAAGCCGACTGGCTCAGCTCTATAAATTAAACAAGGCCCCCGCAATAACGCTGAGGGTGTGATATTCTGCCGACACCCGCACTAGTTGCCTCGCTTGGGCTGAAGTCTCGTTATCCCATCGCCTTGATCTGGAATGGTGTGAACTCCCGCCACCCCCCCCCCCCCCCCCCCCCCCCCCTTTCCCCCATTCCCTTCCCCCCCGCCCCTCCTTCCCTCCCTCCAACGCTGGGTGGGGTGGGGGCAGGATTGTGCATGGCCAAATGATGGATTCACTCAGAAGTTGTTTACACGAGTGAGTAAAACATTAAAGAGCTGCCAGAAGGGCCATTACCATAAATGTTTAAATCAGACGCACACAAACTTATGTCGTCCAAAATGAAAATGTTTCCTGAATTAATCTGCCACAGTTGCCTTCAGCCCCGACAATTAGTGCCCTCCATCTCCGTCTGTCTGTCTGTCTGTCTGTCTGTCTGTCTGTCTGTCCGTCCGTCTGTCTGTCTGTCTGTCTGTCTGTCTGTCTGTCTGTCTGTCTGTCTGTCTGTCTGTCTGTCTGTCTGTCTGTCTGTCTGTCTGTCTGTCTGTCTGTCTGTCTGTCTGTCTCCACCTTCCCGGTCACCACCCCAGTGTCAGTGGCGTGGCGGCCCCAGGGTCCTCAGCCATTCTTGGGGGCTGGGTCAGTGTTAACCCCCACGCCACGCCTCCCCCGAACGGCGAGTCACTGTGATCCTCAGCCTGGTGGCCTGTGTTATGACTGCGCCTGTCGCTCTCACCGATGTCTCGCGGCCGCCAACAGGTCCAGACGCTGTCCCCTTCCTTTCTCTCCACGCTGCGTTCTACTCTCGCAGCTCGCCCCCCGAGCCAGAGACCGGGCGCTGGTTTAGAGCCTTGTAAACCTCTCCCCTTTTAAATACTGTTTGCATGCGTGAGGCCTTTCACACTCATTCAGATTTACATTATAGTCATTATGATCATTTTTATGAAGCCAGAGCGGTTAAAGACTGCTGCCCTCGGAGTGCTCACGGGAACGGACATGTGGAAGTGCGTCGACTGCCTGGTTTCCTCGTCCGCAGCCTGCTGAGAGAAACACATTGTTCACATGTAGGACATTTATTGTTTTGAACAGGAATTCAATGTTTTAGTGTTAAACGGATCAAAAAAAATATATGTCTGTGGATAAGCCAGATCGTTGCAAACAAAAAGCACAAGGGTATAATTCTTTGGGAGGTTTCGTGAAACCACCTCCACCTGGACGGGGCTGGGGGAAAAGGTTCCCAGCTGACTGCGGGGATAAGATGACAGGGGAGATTACAGCGGAATTAACCTCGGCTTATCTCCATCCCTCGCAGAGCTTAATTTCCGTCATCTCTTATCTTCCTGTTCTCATACCATTTCCTTTATCAAAAAAAAAAAAAGGCGAAGAAAAGTAATTGTTTACAACCTATCAGGAACCCACTGGGTGCCTTTCCATGTAGACACCCTCCTCCTCCTGAATCCCAGAGCGTCATCTGAGGGCCCGGGTCCCCCGGAAGTCTCGGCTTGAAGCCTGGAGCTGGTGCAGGCTTGAGATGGTCCTTCCTCTATCACCTGTGTAGGCTGTTGATCCTAGGAGGGGGGTGTGCAGGGAGGAAGAGCGATGGCTTGTTTGCCTAAACATTGTGCGGAGATGGTGGCTGTGGGGCTCTGTGATCGATTCAGCCTCCTGGAGCCTCCTAGTGTGTTTATACATGCCTTGTATGGCAGCTTTCATAAGACATTTACCCCATGATTTGCGATGAGCTTATGTGTGAATAATTAATGGCAATTAATCCTTAATTACAGTAATTAGGCAAGTCACAGGAAATTAGGCTGCAGCTGGAGATGCCTGTGCCTAGGAAACGGAGGGCCCGGGTGCAGGCAGAGAGTGCCATTTGGTGACAGTGGGGCTGTGGTGGTAGGGCGGTGTTGTGTGGGGTGTAGGGGGGTGATGGTGTGGGGTTGGGGGTGGAAGTGGTGGTGGTGGGGTGTGCCATCAACCCAGCATGGCAACAGAGAGAGAGACAGGGTTGTGTTGGAGAGCTATTGGTGCAGAGATGCTGTTCAGCCTCAGTGTGTCTTTCGTCAATAAAGAGCACAAGGACAGGTGATCCTACATTCAGGTGCAGTTACACACAAACCCAACTGTACCACGTCCGGTTAATTGTCCTGTGGTCTTATCCACCACTTAACTTTCCCGAGATACAATGAAATAAAAAGTGGAAAAAAGAAAAAGAAATTGAAAAAATCCATTGAAAAAAGAGTCGCATTAAGAGGCATACAAATGTGGCAACAGGTTGTGACAGATGAGGTTACAGTCGCCGGCTAATGCAGCCAGATCGATGTCCTATTTTCTCACTTTTAGAAAGCTGAATTTACCACTTAATGGAGCCCCCGGGCTACGGGCCTTAATGCCAAGCTGCTGTTAATACTTGCTTTATGGTTGTGCTGAGGCATGACGGGGGACCACCATGAGGCTCAAGCTAAATGCTAAACCTTTCTCCGGATTATCTGAGGCGAATTATCATAAATATACATTCGTTTTTACCGCCTTCATTAATAGTATTGTTCTTTTTTAACTCAAAACGCATTTCATAGGTCTGTACTTGACTAATACATGGGAAGGGGTTCTCTCTCTCTCTCCCCGTTTCACGTTCAGCTCATTTGCGCCGTTCCATGCCTGCCTTGATGAATTTCCGCTTCTTTCTGCTCCTGTTGCTTTCAATTACACTCTTATTCCCAATCCTAATTGATATGCCAGTCTCAGTAGATGGGCCGTGCATTATTTTATACCGTCCATTTTCCTACTCTTGGTTTAACAATCCCCTGACTAAATTAGTTGAGGTATATGAACTTGGGAAACTTAAGTGTTGGTTTTTTGCATCAGACTTTGTTGCTCTTGTATATTTGTACTGTTTATTATAATCCAAGTTTAGGGTTCATACCAATGCAAACGGTGTGACTCTCTGGCTCTCCTTTCAAGTTAGCACATGCGGTCCTTTTGTGGATATAAGGACTTATAAAATAATAGGTAGTCTAAGTGATATGGTGGAGCCATCCAACTGTGATATTACATTAGCCTGCAGTGCTCGGCCATGTCTGTCAGTGACTGCAGAATAAAGGGAACATGCACTACTCCCCTCTTTAGCCTTCACAAGTGCCATTAGAAATAATGAGAATTTATAGTGAGATAAAAGATGCTCTTCCCCTTCCCTCTACCAGCAGCTCCTCTAGAATAGCTGCGGTCATTCCAGCCCTAAAAAAAACAGATAAATAAGGCCCCGTTGGCAAGGGATACCGGGGTTATAGTAATACGATTAGTACTACGCGCGCTACATCAGATATGACAGTTCCTCTCTTTTCCGGTACATCCGGAAAATTCGGTTTGAACGTTTTGGACCTGAAGCTGACCTTTCGTCGATGATGCATGCTGATGCTGTAACGCGGCAGCGCCAGTGCAGGCACAGGCTGTTGTTGAGCTCTGCACAAGAGGGCTCCCCCGTTACACAGACCCCTCCATAAGCAGCTGTTTTACTGTCATATTCATGGGCCCTTAGACTCGCCCGTTACTTATAACGTCTGCGGGACGCCGCCGCTGCGAGCTAGCTAGCTAACAGTAACTGCGGCGCTGCGCTCCTCACTAGCAGAGTGATACGCCGCCACTGTGACAAGGTCAGCATGTTCCACAGAGCCTGCGAATATACATCCCCCTCCCCCTCGCTATAAGTAAAATAAATGAGGCTGTGTTAGCCGTAAACTCACAGCGTGTCGCCGGGAAGCTAAAGGGTAACCCGAAGGAAGAGCGACGCCTCCAAATCTCTTCCTCAGTCTGGGCTGACAGTAGGCCACACGCTCCATGCTAATGAAAGACAGAGTGGAGTGCGCTTCAAGTGTCTTTTTTTTTTGTACTGAGCAGCAGCCTTGCATACGTTTAGCACACTGAGCAAATAACATCATTGTAAATATACTTTGCCGCTAGTCTACTCGAATCCTCGTCGGCAAAACCCGCGCACATAAGCTCAGGAGACGAGCGTTTGCGGTGATGAGTGTGGCAGAAAAACACTTGAACTAGCGAGCGTTTTTTTTTTTTAAAATCCACCATATATGCACACACTTGACCAAATTTGTTGGCTCTGTGGATTCAGGCACAAAAAGGCTAAATAAAAACAGCAGAGTTTGTGTTGTTGGGGGCATTCTTGTATCTGCCGCGCTGTTTACTCACATTGGCCAATTAATAATTGATGCAGAAGCGCTGAGAGGTTACAGCGATACGGAGCGCGTGCTTCTCCAAGCCCTGTCTACAGATGAACAGTCAACACTGTCGAGGCTTCAAAGAATCCCTCTGAAGCTCCCAAGGCTCTCTGGAAAAGCTTATTACAGTTGAAATGTTTTTTTTAAGGGGGCCCCAGATATTCTTTGTGAATGTGTTTGCCTAGAAACATTTTTTTATTTGTATCTTTTTGTTTGTTTCCATCAAGAGGCGTGCAAACGAAGATACAGTCAGCACTTGTGGCTTACTTAGTTTGAGCACTGCTCTTTAAAAAAGAAATACGGAGATATAAAAAACACGATAACTCGTGTGAAAGTATGTTTGCGTGGAAAAAAAAGGGGGAAACTTTTTCTTTACAGAGGGTGGGAGACACACTATTAAATACTCATACTACTGATACTCATACTCAGCCATTTAGGCGATGGCTGTTATCCAATGCAATTCCTTCAGTATGTACGGATACATATGCAGCTCAACGTCTCATTGCATACAACAATTATCACATCATTATCTCATCTTTAATCACACAGATCCTCTCAGAGCGTTGCCTAACACTTTCTTCAAATACGTGCAACCATTCATGAGCAGCTGAATTATTGTGTGTCTGCGTTATTTGTACGGTAAAAGCCTTCGGGGGGTCGTAGTTCTCCTACAGCCTACAAAGCTCCCCCTATGCCATCCCCGTAGGTCTGGTCCTGGACCACAGGACCTGTAAGGCTATCCCCCTGGCCCAGCCCTGACCCCCTTTGTGGAGCTGAATTCCTCGGATGTTTGCAGGATCAAGTCACTTAATCTGCAGCACAGGCTGGGGCCAGGAATGGAAGATGGAGGAGGAGGAGGAGGAGGAGGAGGATGTGGAAGGGAAGAAAACAGGGGGGGTAGAGGGAGGTGGAGGGGGGTAGACAAGCTCCTCTCTCTGCTGGAAGCCGTGGCGTTGGAAGCCGTGGCGTTGGATTTGCGGCGTTAAGAACTGCAATTGCTTGCCTGTTCTGCTATGCACCATTGTTTTCTGCAGAGCTGGAAATAGTGGGAGACACGGTAGCGAGTGTGTGGTTTTATTACTGCTAAACCGTAGCCTTAGACATTAGCGCGTATGGCTCATTAAGTGGCAAGGAATGCTGCTATTTTGCATAATCCCCCCTACCCCACCACCCGCCCCCTGACGTGGTGGCGGTGGTTGTAAATGAAATCCGGTTTCTGTCTTAGAAGGCACTCCATTCACTCAACTGCCATTAGAGGCATTTATCGTTAGCATCGGGACGTAGCCTCTTAAGAAGCAGCTCTTTATAATGTGGGCTCTGTGCTGTCCTGTTTCTCTGTCTCTCCGTCTCTCGCCAGCTCTGCTTCTCTCCAGTGCTCCAAAAATTGCCCTCTGCTGTGGTTGATAAGCAAATGGGTTTAAATCGGGAAAAGATACAAAGAAGGCAAAAACAAGCAACAATGAATGGATTTGTTTGGGTTGAATCAGCCAACACACACACAGAAGGTACAGTATATATGGGCCGCTATCCTGATCCTGCTGTGGGATTCGCTCCGGCGCGGTATTGGCTCTCAGTCACCTTGAAGAAAGCGTCCTTTAAGCGGCGCCTTCCAATGGCGACGTGAACGAAACCACTGACAAGTTGATTTTCCACCTCTGGCGTGAGGCTGCTTTCTCCACTTAACATTCTTCAGTAAAAGTGTTGCCTGGAAGTAAACCAGAGGAGCCTCAACTTCTGACACATGTGACAGTATTTGCATCAATTATGTAGTCTCTGCCGCTGTGTGCGGAGGGGGGGGGGGGGGGCAGCGGGGGGACATAGAGGGGGAGAGGGAGGGAGAAGGAGGGGGAACCGGGAGCAGAAAGGAAAGAAAAGGATTTGTGACAAGGCGCAGGAGGTAGAAATGAGAATTGCCTTTTTAAAATGCATCCTTTAGAAAATAACGTTCGGGATCGTTTATGGGAGAGCGCTGGCGGCGGCACAGCTAAAGGGCTTCACTCGGCACCGTGGAAGTCGGGGAAGCGGTTTGACACTAAACACTGGGAACGCAGTACAGTATAATGTAGGGGCGGGGGCCCGGCTCCTTTGTCCTCTCCTCTCTGTTAGTGAACATCTGCTGGACCGTCACCTGGAGACCTGAGACAGACGAGGAGGGACGCTCACTTGCGTTAGGAGAAGGACTTGAGTCTTGAGTCTTGGAATTACCGTAGCAATGTAGAAGCTAGCTTTACAAAAGAACAGTGTGCAGGAGCCAACTAAGGCTAAGGCTAGCTGCTAAGTACACTGCAGATCCTGGTCCATCCCTGCTAACATGTTCATCACATTCTGCTCTCCCCAGCTGCTGCCTGACATAAGAACGTTGCCTTTGTCTTCCTGGCGTATTAAAAATACAGCAAGTCATCTCTCTCGCTATTGAAGTTCACCGCACTAGATCGCTCTCATTCTAATTATAGCCCAAGTGATTCTTTGCACCTGTACCAAAGGTGTCGGTATGGCTTGAGCGTTGCCACTACATCAGGAGACGCCCAGTCGCAGCGAGCATTGTACATGTTTGGCTCAGTGGGCTAACTTTTAGTCTCTGCCCTAGATTCCAGCGTGGCATTTTATTTCACAGTGTTTCACCCTATTTCGTATTCCAGTTAAGTACACTTACAAATATGCTGCGCTATGGTTTCTAACCTCCTCCTCGCACGCACACACACACTCACGCTCATGCAAACACACATGCACACACACACACACACACACACACACACACACACACACACACACACACACACACACACACACACACACACACACACACACACACACACACACACACACAAAACACACACACACACAAAACACACACACACACACACACACACACACACACACACACACACACACACACACGCCCCAGCATGACGCTGGGCCTGTCACTGCCTTTTATCCATCGTCAACCTTCAGCCGTCTGCTTTATCCGTGGTGACACTACAGCAAAGTGCTTGACTGCTTTTTGCCAACAGACTGCAACACTTTAACTGTACTTAGTCATGCGTCATTATGGCATGCTCAAAGCGGTGTGTCTGGGAACGCCTGCAGATGGTGGAGGCAGAGCCATTTGGAAGGATAGGCTCTGTGACAATGATGCTTATTGCATGAGTAAGTGTGTATGGACACAAGGGCGTAGCTGAGCAACTAGTGCTAAATAAAGGAGCTAGCAAACAACGCGGTACGAGGCATTCACAAGAGGAGGCAGGTTGCTGAATCAACATGCTGGAGGCCACACGGAGCAGCACATAGAGTGGGGAAAGTAGGGCTCTGTCGAGCTCTTGTTGTTGTTGATGTCGTTGTTGTTGTTGTCGAGAGGAGGTGCGTGTGTAACCCACATGCACCTCTCGGTTAGAATGTATTGATCAGTCATTGTTCATCACCATCGGAGACATCTAAGTAAAATAGCGACTCTGCCAGGGTCTTTCTAAAGATTTAACCCCTCCGCGTTACATTGTAGTTCCTTTGTTCTCCTGCTTTCAAATCTCGCTGCGCCGGAATCATCACAGCATAACTGTCACTTGTCACTTTCCCTTTACTTCAGCAGATAAGAAAGCTTTCACATTCAATACTCCCGTTCCACACACGGGTATTTTCCACAGATCTTTGCTGCCATTGAAAGATAAATGCTGTTAACTTCGTTTTATAGAAACCTATTCAAGGTTTCGTACAATGCCCGCCTCTTTATTCTCTGTGGAAATGACGAAACCATTAGCAAAATATTCACTCACAGAGAAAGAGAATCTTATCTTTATTCTGCATGACTGTGCGGAGCTATATTCCTTTTGACATCATTATGTAAAACCAATTTCTCTTTCATATCATTTCCGCAGCGGTGAATTATCACATCGATATACTCACTATTCTTTATTGCAAAGTAGGTGGCCTAGAGGAAAATATATGCATTTGTTCCCTATGGCATTAAATATGCATGTAGCTCCCTCATTTCATCGGCAATCTGTGTTATTGCTTTAAAAATTCAGGGCTGCCCACCCTTCCCCTTTAATATTTAACATGACAACTTTTAAATCTGTTTTAACGTGGTGATGAAGTAATCGTCAGAATAAGATGGATTTATGACAGGTTTTTGAATCGAGATGGAGGGTCTGAAGGGTCCTTGGCTTTCCTATTTGTTTTGCAACAGTGGTAACATTAGCGACATGGACGGAAAAAAAACATTGGCCCTTTTTTGTTTGCACACCTTTTTACCCTCTGAGTATATCCATTCATCTTTTAACACCCCCCCCCCCACCTACCCAAACACACATGAAATGCAACACAATTGAATTTTTTTCATCTAATTATATACTTTTTTTGCTGATAAAACCAGTACCGTAGGATTTATGTTATGTTTGTAAACCATTATCCATCTCAAATGAAATGGGGAAATCTGTTATTCCTGATATTAACCCTGACCTCGGAATCATCAACACCCACTCAGCAGCACGCGCTGCACCAGACACAGCTCCACCAAGGTGCCGCCGCCACCACTGCAGGCCTCCATTGAGTGTCGACATGACACTGAAAAGAATCACTTGGAAGAGCAGAACAACACATAAACAGTGGAGCCCCTTAATGGAGGCTTATGGGGTCTCAGTCGCGCCGTCGCATCCCCTCAGACACGGCCTCTCTCTGGCAATCTGGCCGTGGTGGGCCCCCACTGTGGAGCAGCATGGCACTGGGACTGGGTTAACCCCCCCCCCTCCCATTAGCCCCCCAGGCTGCCTTTACCTTTGGTTTGTGGCTCAAGGTTAAAGCCGTCCCAGTAGGGAGTTTAACTCGCACTGTGTTCAGGCATGGATGGCTTTTCCTCTTCTTCTTTAACCTGAAGCATGAAGACAAGTAGCGTGAGGCTGCCTCTTTTCTGCACAAAACCAGTACAGCCAGCGTCATTCACCCGTGTATCAAGTCGGCCCAGTACATCATCATTCAATTCAACGTCTTTTTTTACCGGAGCCACAGACTTAAAAAATGCTGCAACGCTGTAATGGTCCTTTTTCCTCCAAAGCAAGTGAATCCGGACCATTTCAACGCACGCTTCAGTTGTTTAGCATGCCCATTTTTCTGCTGACAAAAAAAGAACAGCTGGATGGCTTGTCACAGGAAGTGAGAACGCAGGGCCAAACTGCCAGCCCAGCTGAACACTGTATATATATATACCTCTGACCCAGAGCCACGAAAGGGAGATTTATGAAATCCACATGTTTAATACATTTCATTTTGTCCTGGGGATTTATATCGCTTACTGCAGTATTTTAACAGCAGCGCATTATGTACAGCTCCCTATGATGCATCCTCCGCAGGAAATAAACCCTGGTCCGGCTCGGCCCCTGGGTTCATTTCCATGTTACCCTCTGGTCCTCACACACGCTGGAGTGCTGTGGTTTCTTTCTTTGCACTGAGGTGCTCGCTGCATACCGCCCCCCTGACCCTACAACACATAATCCCCTGGTAGAACATCTGCAACGTAGACGTGGGATAACAAGATAACGGTTCATATCGGTCCTGGGGCAGGGAATCTGACTGGTGGGGGGGGTCGTTCAATACAGGATTGGCTTCAGCGTCTCTGGGATGGTGTTTTGGACCATTCTGTGTTTATAGGCGGTCAGCAGGCGAGGGGGTTCAGCGTAACCAGTTTGCTGAGGCGTCTGGTCTCTAAAAGCCCCACCAGACAGACAGAAGAGAGGTGGCCACATGGATTAAACCCCTGTGAGGAGTGAAATATGTGCCTTCCCAGCGTGTTGACACAGGATGAAGCATGACTTGACTTTGGCCTCTAATCGGCTAGCAGTAATCACACTGAAGTGTTTACCTGCTAATGGTGTTTCCATTTTACAGGACTTTGTGTCATCACCTTCCTATTTGAAATGCAGGAAGAAACACTCTGCCTCTCTCTCTCTCTCTCTCTCTCTCTCTCTCTCTCTCTCTCTCTCTCTCTCTCTCTCTCTCTTCACGTTGTGTTTGTAACCTGAGGGGCGAGTGAATAAAGGCTCTTGTCGTTTGAACTCGAGCCATGAAGGGTAACTAAAAAGAAGATTGGAAGAGCAGCCGAGAGAAACATGAGAAGAAACCCCAAAAACTTAAAAACCAGGAGGAAAATGGCTCTGCTGGGTAACAGAATCACTAAAATGACTTTTACATTAACAACACATTTGCATTTCCTCATTTGGCATACACCTTTATCCGAAGCGACGTACAGTGACAGATAAGAACAACGAGAGCACTTAAACAGATCGGGTAGCTACAGAAACAAACGTTGCCCGGCCTCGTACTAGCGCAGAGTGGCCACAGAAAGATTTGGTAAATGCTCGGCTGCAATCTAAGATGCTTTCAAGGGAGATGGCTTATGACTAGCCATGTCAGAATGTATGAAAAGCTGATCATGCTGCTGTCAACCTCTGCACCTGGAGGGAATAAATCCAGCTCACCTCTGCCTTCATTCAGCAGAGTGCAGCGGACAACGCTGTTGTTAGGCTCGCCCGCTCTGTTTATTGTCTTGTTTTATGACCAGGGGAAGGATGGGCTGGGCTGTGCGTGTACGTCCAGGTCTTCAGTCTCTAGAGTCGGCCGCTGTTCCCGTTGGTCCCTGCTGAGTAACGAATGGTAAAGGAAGTCATCCACAGGGAGGCTGAGATATTGAGGCCCTATTCCTTAGTGACGTAAGCGAGCACACAACCGCACACGCACGCACGCACACCCAAACACACACATGCTCGCACACCTTCATGCAAACACATGCACACACAGACACATATACACACACACACACACGCACACACACACACACACACACACACACACACACACACACACACACACACACACACACACACACACACACACACACACACACACACACGTGAAAACAATCATGCACGTATACATTGATATATCTACATCTATATCTATATTTGTATCCATATGTATGTGTATAAATACTTATAGATATAAATATATGTATATAAAGGTATATAGATCTATCAATAGATATTGATACATGTATAAATGTAGCTTCTAGCTTTCCAGTGCAGTTGAGTTGGTATTATACGAAAACAAAGATGGAAGCTCAGCACCAGCCTCAGCTCCCCCTGACTAATCTGAACAACTGCAGCGGCAGATAATGAATTTCCCCGGCACAGTGTCACCGAGCATAGTGTGATCCCCGACCACTTCTAAACCCATCCAGCAATATTTACATGATATTTCACTTTTTGAATAAACCTCTTTTCTCCCCCACTGCGAGGGTATTGAACTCTCTTCACACGAGATGTCATCTTAACCAAAGCTTATTAAAAAGATGGACATCAAAGTTGCGGATGCCCATTCATCTTGCGGTGCTCTAATTGGCCACCACAGGCAAGAGAACAACTAAGTCCAAAATAGGAGGCGGCGTCTCGCTGTTGGGCTAAAGAACAGCTTTTTATTTGGCCTTTTTATATTTTGTATTTCTTTTAAGTCCTCTCAGTGGATTCATGCCCGATAAATTCCACAATATAAATGAGAGCTGTGTGCTTTTCCAGAGGGGAGCGTGGCATTCCTTTAACAAATACATGTAATATAATATGAAATGTGATACCGGGAATTAAAGGCCCACTTCTCCTCCTAGGGGAAGTGCTTTTGGCCGGGGTTGTTGGTTGTGTGCATGTGGGCCTCATCGTCCACCTGACCTGCCGCTGCCGAGCCTTGTTGACGACGCGAGGAGGCTGTGATGTGAGGCTGAGACACCAGGCGGCTCACAAAGGTCATACGGCAGGAAGCAGACTAAGATTACATTCTGCGTTGGCTCCAGCTATAGCATTTCCTCCCCTCGCCAGGAAAATAAACTTTCGTTATTTTCACCAGGAGGGAAGATGGGGGGAGCTGTGGTGGTGGTGGTGGTGTGTGTGTGTGTGTGTGTGTGTGTGTGGGGGGGGGGGGGGTCACTTTCTACTTCATCATCATCACACCCCACGTATAAGGCCCCCGGAAGGTGAAAAAAATAAACTCTGCGATGATTTCCACTCAAGTGGACAATATAAACAGAAAAACAAAGTCAGTAATTGCCCACACGCAGTCACCGAACGCCATCAAGCGCCCGCGCTCTCATTAACCTGGCACCTAATTATCCGCCCGCAGTCTTGAGTCCTGACAAGCCCTGCTGTCTCCAATGGCCACTCCCCGTCTACCGCCAGCGCGTGTTGTGTTGTGGTTGTTGTTGCGGTGGCGCTGGGCGCTGTACTGCAGTCATTGCTCGCGTGCTGTCTCCGTCCCCCGTGTTTGTGTCAACGCTGGCGACGGCCCACTGCAGGAAAAAAAAACGCAAGAAAAGAGGAAAAAAAAAAACAAGTCAGCCCCGGCAGTGGTGGCGGTGAGGCGGCGGGAGAGAGGCGGTGGCTGGGCGCCATTAGGTACGGCGGAGACAAAAGCACCGCGCAGTAAGAGCGCTCTCCCTGCGTGCGCCCGTCAAGCGCGCTCCTCCCGTTAATGCCTTCCCATCCAATTAAATCTGCAACTGTTAATTATCGTAATTATGAGAGAGGGCTCCCCACTGTAACCCCCCCCCCACCCCCCCGCCCCACCCCCCCCCCCCCCCCTGTTCCCACCGCTTCCTCCCCCCACCACACACACACACACACACACACACACACACACACACACACACACAGAAACACACTCCCACATACAAACACACACACACTCACGCATATGCAAACACACACGCACGTACAAACACACGCACACCGGTGTCATGGGGCCATGGGAGCTGTTGTACTGCTCCAGTGGTGTCTCGTCTCTGCTCCACTGAAGCCCTGTAGCACAGAGAGCACAGCGGGGGTCCCGGGTGTGTGTGTTGTGTGTGTGTGTGTGGGGGGGGGTTACGCGGCACCAATGACAGGGGTGACATGACGGGTATTGCGCGGTTCATCTTGGCTAACGAAGGAAGTCACAGCCATTGGCCACGCCTGCGGTCTGACTCATTAAGTGCTTGGTAAAATACATGCTGGGAATAATTAGCACCAAATGACCTTTTTATATTGTTCTATAGCATTCCCCTAGCAAACAATCGCTGCTTTGCTGCTATTAAACAAACAGGCACACACACACACACACACACACTTACACACACAGTTACACACAAACAAACACATATCTACACACACACACAAACACAAATCTATACACAAACATAAACATGTACATATATATACACATACGCACACCCACACACACAGACACACAAACACACACACGCATGTACACACACACACATACACACACGCACCCACACACACATACACACACAGAAAAATACACATCCACTGTCTGCAGTTGTTGTACTGCCTTCTGTAAATGGGACTGGTTTACTGGGGTTGGGATCAGGCGGTGGGCGGAGGCGGAGGTGGTGCTGGAGGGCGGTGTCTCTGGGATGTGATGTGATGGAGTATAAAGGTAGCTGATAAAGGCCGGCTGCCGGTTGGACTGCGCTCTGCATCCACGTCCTCCCTGGCCTGCTTCTGTCACAAGCTGTTGCCCGGCCGGCCCTGATTTCCCCGGCTCCTCCACGCACGGCACAC
>NC_082387.1:21062299-21063852 GCF_031168955.1 Gadus macrocephalus
CTTTCCTTGGATTTCAATTAAAAGGAAGACTATTGTTGAGCGATGGGAGTCTGGAATACATAGCACACCTTTCTCTGTGGGCTACGATTACCCTAATATTACTGCTTTTCCAAATAAGATTATAACTATATAACTACTAGTACTACTAAAGTAATTTCTACATCACTCTATCTATACCACTGTTATTACTACCACTACTACTCAAACTACTATTGCTACTTCAGCTATGATCACTAATAGTACTACCACTACCACAACTTCCACTGCTATTCCAGTACTGCTACCACCACTGCTGCTACTCATTGTTTTTACCACTCTAATAATAAAATGATATATATACGGCGTGCAACGGCCTGCCATCGTTCATCTTAAGCCCTATATAGGCCTACAGTGTCCCTTCACAGAGCTCCCTATAGGGAGGCTTCTCCAAGGTGACACGGCACTGGAATAGTGCCGGGATTAATCCCACTCTCGCTGCGGATGTGGATTACAGCTTCCAGTGGCGACCAAACGTGTTTTAATACCCGTATCGTCAGACAAAAACAGGATAAAGAGTTTAAGGCGCCGAGCAGCCTAGAATGTGACTACAGGCTTTCAAAGTTACCATACAGATTTGTCACCACACGGCAAATTAAAGATATTATCTGGCTCAAAGCCTATTTTATTTATTTTTTCTCGGTGGGGGTAGTGCGGTGATGCGGAGGTCAGACAGTAAACCCACTATCTTAAGCTCCTCCGTGTGGAGTAGTTCAGACAACAACAGAAACCTGGGAGAGGAGGAGAAAAGAGGTGGCCAAGTTCAGCGGTTTTTTATTTTTTTTTTATCCGCGTGCGGTTAATACTTTCTCCCGACCAGGGTGCAACTTCGGTCGCGGAAGTTTGCATGAAATCCCGTCGCATGGCAACGTGTCCATTTAAACAGGCCTTGGGGTGGGGGGGTGGGGGGGGGGTTAGAGCAGCGGCGTCCAACCCCACCGTATTTTGTCATGAATGGCTTTTCCACAGCTGCGGTGACAAACACACCTCGGCAGAGTCCTGCCGGGCGCCTCTGTTTCTCCAGGCAGCGCAGTAATCATTTTTTATCCCGCTGATTTCCCAAATAGAAATGGACACGTATGATAAAAATGTCATGGCCACTCGGCATGTCTGCGGCCCTAACTGGATTACGTGTCACTTTCTAATGTCTCGTGCTGTTTTTCCTTTACCCTGAATGGCCACATTATAGCACACGGGAACTTCGGGTAATATATGGTGGGAGACAAGTAGCTCTTATGGCCTGTGATTATTTGGTTTGAATGAAACCGGTGATTTATGCCCATTTAGCTGAAAAGCCCTGTAAATTCCCCCGGCTGCATTTCCTTGGATGGAAAGTGAGTGAAGTGAAAGTGACAACTGGGTTTGGTGTGGAAATGTGCACTGCGTTGCAGAGTTATAATTTAATATACCTGACATGAGGAACGGACGCCTCCCACCTGGGGGGTGGGGGTGGGGTGGGGTGGGGGGGGGGGGGGGGGGGGGGGGGAGCGGAGGCTTGTGTTGAATCAGAGGGGAGG
>NC_082387.1:21063952-21100385 GCF_031168955.1 Gadus macrocephalus
AGAGCAGTTCATTTACATATTAATGAAAGGAAATGGCTCCTGCTTAATATTTAATTAGGTATACATTTTGCATAATTACTCAGATAAATATTTAGAAATATAGATACTAAGTTACAATGGCCAACAAATGACCTAAAAGGGGCGTTATCTGATTGCTCTTTAGATTTATTTGATGTATTTCTTTGATTACAAGATAAATTCCCAGTTGATATTAATTAAGCCTCCTAGTTGGCCAACAGAAGGCATTATCCCTCGCTCCCATCACCCATACCCCAAAATATCAACCTCATGTATAACTTGTTATCATATTGTCAATTATTTACATTAGTCTCGATTTTTTAACTGTTATGTTTCCATGGTGATCCTCACTTGGCACGATTGTCTGATTTCTCTCAGACCAAGTATAACTATCTGGGCAGTACAATGTTGATTGTGTCTGTGTGGGGCGTGGTGTGGAGGGGAAACTGAGTGTAGAGTCGTGAGGAGTCAGAAACTGTAAAAGCCCATTCTTTTTTGCCTTCAGGGGGTGGGCAGCACCATCACAGTGTCACAGGTATGTCATGACTTCTCCTGATCCAACTGTTGTTTTTTTCTCCATCCTTTGTTTCTCTTTGTTCTTCTCTGTATATGTGCGCTGTCACCAGTCAGTCCCTCCCTGCACTGCACACACACACACACACACACACACACACACACACACACACACACACACACACACACACACACACACACACACACACACACACACACACACACACACACACACACACATATACACAGGGCCCTCCCCCCCTTCACCTCCCACTCCGTCCTGGGTCACAGCTAATGCTAGCACACAAGTTTATCTCACTCTATACTCCTTTCCCCTTCAAAATACACAAAATATGTATATTTATATATATATTGTTGACCCTTTGGCTGCAATTACGAGAAGTACTCAAAGTATTTTGAGTAATTACGGAATGCATTTAGAACACACCCATGTCACATGTGCGTTAAACTATGTTACATGTTATACATGATTTCTTTCTTTGTTTCAACTTATGCTGTATGATTTGTATAACCTTCAGCGTACATTGTTTTGGTTTTTGTTTGTGGTAGAGCCTCTTCTAGTTCTGTCCTCTTGAAGATGCACCCTGTGTTTTTGTTATGTTGTCCCCCCCCACCCCCCACACCTCTTCTAAACGTACAATCTGTGCTTCTTCGTGATTGGCCCCTGACCCTCACTAATCAAAAGTCTTATCGCTTAAAGAGCCTCTCTAAACCAGCCAATGACGAGCCACCCCACCCCCCGCTCTGAGAACAAATCATCCTATGCAGAAGTGTGCAGAGGGGCTTTTTAAGGAAACTCACTTGAAACTCATCTCAAGCCCCATTAGCCGAGCTCTCCCCTGGCCAGCAGGGAGGGATGCACAGCAGACTCTCTTATTGACTTATTCTTAGCTCCGTGGCTCGTCGTAAGTGAGAAACACATTCTTAAGGGCTCAACAGGATGCCAAGCCTACAGTAAAGTGTGATATCATTAAGTCCACAGCAGAACGAACGGCACAGCGTTCTCTGATTCACACGCCTCTCACTGGAGCTATTCTTGAGGCTGGAACACAGCGGCTCGTCTTTGTGCGAGCCCAAACACATGTCCACCGATGGATACATAACCCACGGTGGTGGTCGGTAGTAGGAGTAGCTGTGTGATCCTATGTGGTGGCACGGCAACCTTGACTAAAACATTATGACAGATTAAATTCTTAACATGGTTTGAAATTAGGCAAAATCCATGTTAAGTACCTTAGACAATATTAACATACATTATTATATTGTTTTTGAGGAGGTAAGGGAGATTCCTCTACTGCCTGCTTGCGCTGAGACCCATATCATTCTATTTTTATTATTTTACGGGCCACACGAAAGTCAGATGTCTAGCTACACGCATTTCCTTTAGTTAGTTTTTTGGAGGATTTTAATGCATACAAGGGAAGGTCTATTGAATTGTACAGATATATATTCAAGATTCAGTAATGGATGTTATCGAGTGCCAATGTTTGCATTTATCGCTGCCATTTTCTGTAGGATAGCTGTGCTACGTAGCTAAACAAAGGGCTTGAGATGAGATGGCCATGGTTGGGGTCAGGGTTTATGGATGCGCCAGAGGCCATGATTCATTCAATCTCCAGACAGGTGATAGGAAAGATGGCTGTTCGTTTAATGCGCAGAGGAAAACCTGCTAAGATCAGACCAAAAAGCAGCCTTATTGACGTAGAGATGGATTTACATCTCACAAACATCAGTAACATTACCCTCGCAATTGACAGACACTTCTCAATATTTCACATCATTATAAATCCTCTGAATAAAAGAGCCTTGAGTAAATAAATGTTTTATTAATGTGCTATGTATAATTGATGGCTGGGGCGGCTACCTTTGTATGTGTAATTAAGAATAAAATTAGACAGGGTTTGGTAACCATACAATCATAAACATATCGTACAGTTATTTTCATTGACGGAAGGCACGCAATGGCCTGGAATAGGTTGGAAACGTCTGAATTATTAAGCACACAGTGGCTCTCCAGTGGCTAGCACAGCGAGCCCTGGTGTCGTGTTCATCCAAGGGGCTCGTGCAGTGGTCATTATACAACTGCAGCCTCTGAGGTTGCTGAGGTCAGGTAATCCAGTCTCACACCCTGGGCTCCCGCGACACAGAGAAGTCAATTGAATGCACGGCCTAGCACAAGATAAAAGTGAATTAGTTCTGTAGATTGGCTTTGTGGAGCCCACCTCACACAGCACAGCCCGGCGTCTGCTCAATGTTTCGCTGAACCTGGGAATCACTACAGCCAGAGTTCAGTGGGCAGGAGAGAAATGTGTGCAGGAATGAGGAATGGTGGCGGAATACCAAACATTTCATCGGGGCTTGCAATAACACACCATACAGTGGGGTGGGGGGAGGGAGATTGTCACCGGGCCAGCGTTCGACCACGTCATCAGATGTCAATGATTAATCTGCAACTTCTTCATCAAGCGCTATAGGACTCCATTACAACTGCCACACTTGATCACAGCTATATCTGGTTAAGACAATATTGTCTGATTAATGGCAAAACTGGTCTCATCAGTCAATGTCACCCATCAGCACGGCTGCTGTAAAAACACCATGATGTGAAAGGCAGATTTTGCCAATTTTGCTGAAGCAGTTTTGTTGCATTTTTAAAGGCGTTTTAAGCATTCCCCTGACATGGCAACGCTTAGACTCAAAGAGACTGATTAGGCCAGTGATGCATTTGCTATAGGTTGCCTCAGCGTTGGGGGGCATTCTGTGGGCGGCAAGTGGGCTCCTGGTGTATCCTCTGTGGCCCCGGCTTCCTCTACAAGCAGGTTAAGTAAAACGGATGATGGCCAGAGCTTTCATTGCTTCCAATTAAACCTTGCTTGTTAGTTTAACCTCTAGGTAAACCCATCAAACAATTGATGTCAAGGAAGCCCTGCCAACAGTAGGGCCTCGCCTGAATGGTCATTAATTTTAATTGCCTGGATATTAAAGATTTAGAGCATAGAGACATGCCGGACGGAAATGATCTGATGTCCTGCAAAGGCAGTCTATATTATCTATTTATTTCTATATTTATTTTTTCCCTTTTTTCGCGGCGCACCACTGGCGGGCAAGGCTGGAGATATTAAAATTGAAGCACACGGGGTGGAAATTAAATAAAGCGTCATTACGGGCAGCTGTTCTTCGGCTGGTCCGGCCGTGGGGGGGTTGGGGGGGGGGGGGGGCAGAACAGCAACAAGGCACCTTAATTTATAGGACCATTAAAAACAAGCATCATCGCATTATTATTCCATTGTTATTGCAGGGAAGCAGCCCTCCAACACAGGGCTCCCACCCTCCCAAGACTGGCTGCTCTCTGGCTTGTGGCGCGGCCGATGTCCTTCTGTTTTAATGTCCTCCCTTAATTAGCAGCGAGCCGTGGTTAAAACGAAATATACGCCCTTCCCTTACACCACCATGTCAAGCCTCGGGTAGTTATATTTCACCTTGGTAAATATTTACATTGTGCTGCGTATGTGTATCAATATGAGTTCATGAATATTCAACTCCGACGTAACTCTGGCGATAAATTATTGGTGGTAATAATCATTAACGTGCTTTTACTCATCGACTCGTCGCCAAAATAGATTGTGTCCCCGAAACTCGGATGATGTCGACGGTGGGTCTGAAGGAGGTTTTGAAAGAGGAATAATACTATTTCTGGAATTAAAACCACAACCATCTCTTGCTATGTGATAGGAAAGAGTCAAAGTATACCTTGCAGACATGTGTGTGTGTGCAGTGGGACCGGGGGCCCCTAGTGTGTTGGTTTCATCCAGAGACAAAGAGAGAGCAAGTCAGGACCCCCCCCTTGTCTGGGAGAGACGACACAAGTGATTCCTGATTATGGCTTAATTAGCTAGCGTACCCAGTGGACATTACAGCACAGGGGCTGGGAATTGGGTGCTTGATGGACCCAAACATGACATCTTGAAACAATCTCACTGCTCAGTGCACAATGCTGTGTGGCTGCTTGACGTCTCTGACTCCTCCCCGCCTCTCTCCCTCCTTCCCCTCTCTCTCTCTCTCTCCCTCCCTCTCCCACTCCCCGTCCCACCCCCCTCTCCAAATCATTCCCCCCCCCCCCCCCCCCCCCTTTAACCACCACAGGTGTCCAACTGGTTCGGCAACAAGCGGATCCGGTACAAGAAGAACATAGGCAAGTTCCAAGAGGAAGCCAACCTGTACGCCGCCAAGACTGCAGTCACTGCGGCGCACGCAGCCGCCGCGGCCGTTCAGAACAGCCAGACCAACTCCCCCACCACCCCAAACTCCGGTAGGCGCCCCCTCCTCCTCCGCAGCAGCAGCACATAGACACATGAACCCAGCCCCCCCCGGCCCAGAGAGGATAGAGAAAACACCCCCAAACCACCGACCGCCCCGCAAACCCCCGCCATGACCGCCTTCCCCCACACACGCCTACCTGCCGCACCCACTCATGCATCGTTCACACAGCCCGCCGCAAGAGTGACAGGCACTCGGGTCCCCCCCCCCCACCCGCCGCCGCCGCCCCCCCCCCCCCCCCCCCCTCGCACCCCCGGCCCACTCCTCCTCCCCCAGCTCGGGGGATCGCAGTGTCTCCTGTCTCGGGAGGAAAACAGTTGACGGCGAGCATGCAAACTCGTGCATAACAATAGCGTTCCTGACTTGTGAACTGAGAACACACGTGTTCTGTTTGGGTTTTTTGTTTTTTTTTGTATACATGGGGGGATAGGGGTGTGGGGGGGTTTGAGGGGTGTCAGGGTTGAAGACAAAATAGTGAATGATGTCACGGGGCGTTTTCCGTATCGCTCGGCTGTTTTGCCTCAGCTTCCTGTGTGGTCCTGTAAGGGTATGTAACTCCACCGAGGGGCTTTGACTTTACCCTAAAGCAGGGGCGTCACTGTCGCGGCAGTCAGAGGGGGGGGAGGAGGTTATTCTAAATCAATACGTGATAAAAGTCCCCCCCCAACCTCCGGCTTCAGTTCGCATGAATGTTATTTTTGGGTGGAGACACCGGGAGCATGCTTTGGTCCGATGTGTTTGAAGTTCATGCCATGCCGAGTGTATACGGTGCAGGTATATGAGCACTGCTGGGAAGGTGTGGTAAGCTCACCAAGTGGTCCCCTTTCTCTCGCACCCAGGATTCCAGATGAAAGATGAGGAGTTTCAGCTGGATTCTGCCGAGAGCAAAAACACTCTTTTAACCAACATGTTCACTGGTACTGCTCTTTTCATAAGCTTTCTTGTTTGTTCTTCTCGTCATCTGCCGTGTGTTCTGCCCAGTGCCATTATAGATAGTGGTGTGGTGGAGGGGCTGATGTGGAACATCTGGGCCCGTATGCAACCACCTGTACGCCCAAAGTCTCCTGTGTCATGTGATTGTTCGTGCCCCCCCCCGCATCAATCATCCTACCCTCCCAACAATCACAAGCATTCCTTCCTCAGTGGTGGTGTTCATCCTCTCCCTCTTCGTCTCATTCTGGCCCTTTCTTCTCCGCCATCGTTTGTAGTCTATTTTTGCTTTCCGGGAGTTTTTCTTCCTGCATTCCAACATGTATGTCTCCATCCTCAGCTTGCCGTGCCAACAGGCACCTCGGTTGGTTGTGTTGTGTGCGTGCGTGTGTGTCTGTGTGTGTGTCTGTAGCTCTCCCCCGTAGACCTCTCTCTCTCCATATCTGTATTGAGCTACTGACGTCTTCCGTTCCCAGGTTCCGCAGGGTCTTTTAGCCTCCCACACTCTGGGGACATGGGGTTCTTGGGCATGCAGAGTCTGAATGGGCACTCTTACCAAGGGGCACAAGTCGGAGCCAATGTACAGTCCCAGGTAGGATTCTGAAGCAGGGACAAAGAGACCCGTCCTTGTTTTGCCTGTGTGCTGAGCCATCCACAGTGCAGTCTGAAGCACCGTTGATAAAACTAAACAACCAGTTAAGAAAAATCCAAAATCATACGGAGAAGATCCCACAAATCGGGAACATCTGTTTTAAACGAGCCATTTAAATGAGCCCCCGGATGCTAATCTAGCGTAACTCAGCGTTAGCCGTCCTGATTTGGGTTGAACACGGCGTGCTTACTGACTCTAATTCGCTTTGGATGGAATATTCTGCAAGAAAGAGTTGAATCCCACCCCATTGCTATCATGGACAACGCAAAAAAGACACAAAAAAAAAAAATCATTATTCTTTCTGCAATTTGGATTTCTTTTCTTAAGAGTTTTTCTCTAGGACTTGCGTAGTCATTCACTGAATGCATCTGGCTTTGACTTGAGCTCTTGGGTTGGTGTTGGGTTTACGGTATTGTGTTTCCCCCCTTTTTATGTAATCTATATTACTGTCTCATCTCGTTATCCTTTGTTGTCAATGTTTGTCTTCCATTATGTGAATTGAATACAACCACAGAGTAGACAAGGCTAAAGCCATCCACTCGTTTCCTCATCTATGCTATACTCTCCCTCTGACAATGCCAGAATAAAAATAAAATACAAACATCTCTGCATTTAATGTACACCTCACCTCTCTCTTGCTTTGTCTGAGGACACAACCTTTCTGTGATCGTGTTATGTTTTGACTCATTGTTTTCCTTTTTTTTATTTGACTTATAAATAATTACAATCCGTCATTTAAATAGATACAAATCTAGAGATTCTGGCTTGGCAGCATTCACCATCTCAACGGTCTCCATGTGTATTTTATTATCTTACCCCTCACACGTTTATGTTTGTAGTTTGCGACCCCCCCCCCCCCCTCCCTCCCCAGCACAGTGTAGTGTGTGTTCAGTCATCTAGCATGTCCAGACGTGTGTCAGCGTGCGTGTGCTATATGTGTGTGTGTGTGTGTCTGTGTGCGATGGCCCGCCCGCCTAGAGAGCTGACCGCCTGGTGGCCCTTGTCTTGTCTGTCTGTGCCCCCCCCCCCCCCCCCCCCCCCCCCCTCAGGTGGATACCCTGCGTCATGTTATCAGTCAGACGGCAGGATACAGTGATGCGCTCCGGGGGAACACTATGTACAGTCCACATGGCTTGAGCGTGAGTACACACACACACACACACACACACACACACACACACACACACACACACACACACACACACACACACACACACACACACACACACACACACACACACACACACACACACACACACACACGCACACACACACGCACGCACGCACACACACACACGCAAACACACTCACGCACATGCGAACGCACATGCGCACACTCACATGCACACGCTGACACACACACACACACACATGCGCACAAACACACATTCACGCACGCACACACACACACCCCTGCGGTCCGACATTCTCGGATAGATGATCTGCAAGCGGCGCAATTATCTTCAGTCGTATTCTCATTAAGCAACACGCTTTTTCCTTTTTTCCCCCTTAACAAACGGACAAATTGGTAATTCAGTGTAATTTGCGGACCCTAAAGAAGAAGAAAAAGAATGTAATCCATTGATTGCATCCTGTGGAGAGGCGGTGCGGCTACGGCTTTATCCAAATAAAGGCGGTCTGCAGTGTATTAGATGTATGGTAAAGATACCCACAGGCTAAACGCTATAGCTAACTCAGGGGCAGGGAAACCCTTTATTAAACCCTTTCCTTGGTAGTTGAGCTTCTCATACAAGGCAGGGAGTTATATCTGGAAAATATCTGACTGCAGATCTTTTGGTGCAACCCCATTTGGTATGGATAAAACACACAACCAAGCAGAGAAATAGACATTTTAACAAGACTGCCTCCACTACAACAATACTAGTAGGAGGCTAGTCCTTGCACTACTGCTAGTACTACTAATCAAAATAATAACAATACAACAACAATAATAATACAAGAACTGGCAACATACTCCCTTTATTAGCATTGTAGCTAACACTTCAAACTCGTCAGACGGCCAAACGAGATAGGGAGCGTTCCCGGGCGCCGCGGCGTGTGTTTCTGGGGCTGTTTTGAACTGCTCCAGTGGATTCTCCACGCCTTATCTCCGTGATAACATAGGAAACACGTGACGGCCCCCAGCCCTGTTTCTCCAGACATGACTCCCATCTGCGCTGATGGGAGGCCTCGATACGGACCCCCGCATAATCTGCCGTCATCGCAGCACCGAGAGCAAAGGGAGGAGAATTAATTTGGTTGATGAGAAAGAGGACAAAGGGAAAGGAGTGCGAGAAGGGGAGCGATGGGGTTTCGGGGAGCGTGTTGGTAGAGAATGCGTGTGATTGTAGCGGGCTCCTGTTAGTGCAGTCTGTCTTCCTCTCTATTCTTGTGCGTAGGCGTATAATATTCAGACACAAAGGTTCATTAAGAATTTTGAAAATGGGTGACACACAAACACACACACATAAACACAAACATCATTGCACAAACACTGACAAAAATGTTAAATCTAAAGGCGATTCTCGTAACCACGGTTGCTTGTGAACACCCATGGAAGTGTTTTTTTTTTATTCTTTTTCTACAGGATGGCATGTTTTTTCGGTGTCATTTCCGTTTTTGTTGAGAGCCCTTTTTAGCTCGGAGCTCCTCTGTGTGTCAGGCCCGAGTAGGATCAAAGATTCTCTCACTCTCCACCCTAATGTTCGTCATCTGGAGCCTAGACCCCCACACACTCCGACATGGTGGGCCGAGAACACCGACAGCACATCCGTGATGTGCACCGAGCAGTCACAGAAAACCGGAACAAACTGACCACTTTTTAAGGCTGTAATCTCGGCTTGAGATCTAAATCAGAGTTGTTGCCACATCGCTCATATCACACAGCTTGCTATTTAAATAAGAATGCCTAATTCCCCTTTAAAATGAGCCAAAGCACCAGGCTAATGCCACGGGAAGAAGAAGAAACGGTGGCTGTGCCTTAGATATATTAGCATACGCTAACCTTTAGCTTTGTTTATGGTGACGTAGCAGGGATCCAGTAAAGGCTAGGTCGTGCCTGGAGCAACTGCAAAGTCAGCCTGGCTCAGACTGGCTCTCTTGGAAAGGACCGACACCCCCCCCCCCCCGTCTCTTCCACTCAGCTGTCCTCACTTCCCCCCTGCCCCAGCCCTCTCCCTCCCGCTGACTGACAGGAGAATATGTAGCGACAAGCTGTCTGCCTCGGCTGGGATCTGCCTAGATGCTGATTCCAGGGATTCGACCCCATTGGTCGGGATGCACAAGACGGCCGAGTTTCAACGCTCTCCCTCTCGTTGATGTCACTGCAGTCGTTCCGGATCCATCCCATGAACCGCTTACTCTCGTGTACAACGGCTACACAGATGATAGTGATTTTTTGTGGCCGTTTTGCATAGTCTGTGTTTCCGGTTTTCGCACCATGCTCGCTCAGAGCGGTGGTCGGACAGAAGACTTAAAAGGGTCATGAGACGGAAATGCATCAGTGGATTCGGCGACACCGTGACCTTTTTTGTAAGGTCTGTTTTGTGTTTATGTTTCAGGCAAACGGCGGATGGCAAGACGCAACAACTCCCTCTTCTGTAATATCTCTGACGGAAGGACCCGGCAGTGTGCACTCTGATACCTCCAATTGATCTGCTAGTAGTGCATCTTAGCCCCAAGCTGGGCACAGACTCCTACACGGGCCGACCGACTTCAAGAGGACATACGCTCTAACCCCCCTCCCTCCCTCCTCCCCCCCTCCCCCACATCGACGTTGCCCACAAGGAACCCCATCTTCCGTCAAGAAAACAGTGTTTCTTGGACTTTTAGCGTTCCTATCTATCTCTCTCTCTCTCTGTCTCTCTCTCTCTCTCTCTCTCTCTCATGCTGTTTTTTTCCGTTGTTTGCTGTTGTTTGATGTAGGGGTAAGCACAGGAATGTACAGAAATCAGAAGCAACCCTCTCTTTCCAGATTCTATTTGCTCGTTGGCCACAGCAGACATTCTTTAAAGACTAATTTGATGTTCTCTGAGACTTTGTTATTATTTTTCTCATCCGTATTCTGTTTTTGTCTTATATTATTATGACCAATCGTTGGCTTGTCTTTAAAAGTATTCCCCCTTATTCTTACAATACACAGATTAAATCAATGTTTTTCTTTGTGTTTGCAATCTTGTCGTGCAAACTCGTCCTGCAGCAGCGTTGGCGCTGACAGCCCGATGGCAGGTCTGCAGTTGCTTTAAAGATTAGTTTTGCCTTGCAGCTACGTGTTGGCTCACTGGGTTTACACAAGGAAAAGACCATTCGGACTCTGGACCATAAAGATGTATATTGATTGCGTTATTTGAACACGACACTATGACAACTTCCCATGGAATATCATTTGACAGGAGGTATGTACATATTGTATGTAAACTATTGTATTCTTTTTTTCTGGCCACTAATGGGAGTGTTTCCACTACTGGTCTGACAGAGAGATAAATCCTTCACAGTCCAACAGGTCCATTTGATACACAAAGTACCACCCTATATATATACTCTATAAATATATATAAGAGGGGGAAAAAAAAATGCTGAGAGTAATTATCCATCCCACCAATCAATACACAGCTTTATTACCTCATCATGATCCATACTAACCAATCTACTCCCAACATCTCTGTAGCTTAGTGTGCTCACCTACTACCTCTGAACAATGCGCCACCCTTTCTTTCCGTCCGGATTCTTCTTGTTTTCATGTCGTTATGTTGTTACACGTGTAACATTGTAAACTCTCCATTCTCCATGTAATCTAATGTATATTTTAATCTTTTAATAAAATATAGTTGCTGTGAGGCAACCTCAAATAAGAAAAAAAAAAAAAAAAAATGCTAATATTAATTCCATGGATACGGGGCCGTGGGCGGGGTTGGGGGCGGGCCGGGGATTGAATTGTGTTGCTGCGTGGCGTTTGTGGGCGGAGCCACAGACGTTGATCAATTAACACCAAACAGTGAAACTGTTGTAAATACTAAAGAACATTTTGAATGTTGCTCATCTTGTTACTAAATCATGCAAAAACTGAAAAAAAAATAATTCTAAGAACTGTAATGCATAGAGGTTTCAGTATTCACAACTATACATTCTATACATTCTGGCTCTGTGTAACAGAGTCTAGACTTCTTTTTCTCTTTTTTCTATTGTATGTGACTCTGAAACTGAAAGTCATGGCAAATGATTTGTGGCAGTGATTCTAATGTAATACAAATGTTTAGTGTTTCTTTTTAACCAGACTACACCCTGGACTGAAAGGTCTTCCTTGTGGTAGTTGTGTAATTTCAAACATGAATAAACCTTTTTGCTTTCATGATGGATACCAGACACTCGTGTCATTACTGCCTGCTCCATGTTGGCTCCAGGCTCTCATTCCTGAGGGGCCATTATGTCACACATACCATGGGAGAATGGTCTCTGTTGGTCCACACTGATGCTGTCTTCAAACAGGTCATGGTGACGACGTCAGAGACCCAAACACAGCTTTACATCATTTAGCTATGTTGTTTATTCTGTGGCTTAATGAAGTCACGACTACACTGTGACTAAATGAAAGGATCAATTAAAAGCATTCTGTCATTTTGAACAGTTGGATTGTAAACCGATGCTCTGGGTCCACATCAGGGTGCCGTGGTAAAAACCCTCGGTAGATTCCTTGTGCGTGGTGGCGCTGGAGCAGACAAAGAAAGGCACTGATGTCAGCCACCTCTGGCTTCTTTTGTCTTTCTTCGGTGGAGCGGCTGCCTTAATGGATCATTGGTCAGCCAGCCAATGGGAATATTCACATCAATCTCTGCTCATTTTCCGAGCAAAGTTCATCATTTTGTGTGTGTGTGCGTGCCCTTGTCCAGTCTTTAGTGTTTAAGTAGGTATAAAAAAAAAAAAGATAGCTGACTGATTCACATAATAACCCATGCATATAGCGTAAAAATCGTAGCTTGAATTACTGCGTTTCATTTGAGGTATGAAAGCCCCAAAAAGGAGACATTGAGAGGATCCATAATCGTTAATTGGGTTATTTTTCTTTGCCGTTGACTTCTTGTTCTTTCCAAGCCAAGCTAGAGAGTGAGGCAGGGAGAGACGGTGAGAGTGGGGCAGGGAGAGACAGTGAGAGTGGGGCAGGGAGAGAGCTGTGAGTGTTAGCCCAAGCAGGGGACCTGTGCTGCAGAGCGCGAGTCCCGGAAGACCCTATTTCTCCACTCAACCAGCGCAGAACCCCATTGAAGAACACCTTTCTGGAGAACTATGTCTCTGTTATGTTATTAAAGCCCGCCCGTGCCAGACGCCTTAAACAGGTAATACGTTTGTACAACATGTACTCGTTTAAATGCCATTAATAGTCATTCAGAGTGAAAAGCAAAAAAAATACTATTCTTTTTTTTACTGCGCTTTTAAATACGGCTGTGAATCCAAGACACAAATATTGTGAAGTACGACGAATACATTTAATGTTAGGACATGTTCCTTTTTATTGCAAACTATGTTGTTTCCAACCACTTTGTATTAATAATGCAAAACAGTCTTCTCTGAGTGGTTTTCAATCCATTTAAAGTATTATACCCTGCTATTTTGATTATAATCTATTTGCTCATTCTACCTTCACAAATAGATACATTTGCTTCCTCAGGACAGAGCTATTGAATGTTAAATATGGCACTTAGCACGATTGGCCTTAAACATTTATAAATAAAGAAGTGAAATTCTCAGAGATTATGCCTATTAGAGCTTTGACTAAGGTTCATTAAAGACGACATTTTCTAAGTAAAACTCACCATGAAAAGCATGCATCATTAAATATGGAAATACTGAGTGATATTAGCAATATGCAACAGAGCCGTTACCAATTAAATTAAAGAAAGATCTAATTTCTGTTATTAAGGGGGAGTCCACATTATGTTAAACGTGAAATGTAATTTTTTTCATGGTATGATTTATTGCTGATTCACTGCATTGAACAATGCTCCGCCTTGTTTAAAAGGCCTGCGTTACATTTCAATAGATTAATTGTTTATACATTAAAATGTAAGCACAGTTATTGAATCGCAATTCTGATATCAAATTAAAATGGGTTTAGTCTAAAAGCTTGATTAATAAAAAGCCCTTCTATAGTCTTTATGACTTGGAGACTTAGTGTCGTGTAAACACAAACACATACACACAGAGGAAATCAGGTGTGGCTGTGCAACATTACTCATATTTGATGTAATGAAATTAAGTGCTCTGTGTTATAGACCTCAGTCTGCTGCAGTACGATTCCATTAAACCCAGAATACATTTTTACATTCTGAATGTGCAGGCGCTGTTCGTGTAAATGTGCTCTATTCTACTGTGTATTCTGTGGGCAGTCGTTAGCATAGCGATTATGTCTGTTTTCTTTGTTGGAGTGTAATAATAAGAGATGCTAATAGAGCCGCTGCGTTGAGCTGAGGACTCACTGTAAAGCACTTTGATTCATTCAATAGGGGTATAATGGACCATGGTGGAGGCCTACTGACTATACCACCAGATCACAAGCACCGATACTATTACGGCCAGAGAGGGGGAGAGAGAGAGATGGGGGGAGAGAGAGAGAGAGAGAGAGAGAGAGAGAGAGAGAGAGAGAGAGAGAGAGAGAGGGGGAGAGAGAGAGAGAGAGAGAGGGGGAGAGAGAGAGAGAGAGAGAGAGAGAGAGAGAGAGAGAGAGAGAGAGAGAGAGAGAGGGAGAGAGTGAGTGGCCTCCGAGATTAAAACAGTCAAGTTAATTAACATTTGATCCCTTCCTATCCTTACATCTCCACTCGTCCGAGTTCATTTCACATTTCCTATTCAATGACCATTGAGACGAGGCCGTTAGTTTTCCACTGCATAAGTGACGCTCAAAGGCTGTTAAAACCCACCGCTGGATCTCATAGAGACAGTGTGTACAGTGTGTATATAGATATCTATATCTATGTAGATATATCTCTCTATATATATACAGAGAGAGACCCACTATATACTAAAGGTGGTATATATATATATATATATATATATATATATATACCACCTTTTTAGACGTCAATAAAATGTCCTGTGTGTATGTGTGTGTGTTTATCCGTATCCCCTACTGCACCTATCAGACCCTGTCTCAGCTGTGGTAAATTCCTACTTTTAAAACATCGTTTTTTTTAGGTCTCCAATTTCAACAAACAATTGAAACAAATCTGTCAAGCAAAGGACGCAAATAAAAAATATGAACAACGATAATAACAAAACACCAACATCAACTATGCAACCCCAAATAATAACACTGCGTTTCAATGGAAGAATAGTGGGATAGTATGAGGGGAGAGAGTTTTAAATGATAGGTGGCGTAGATGTTTGGGAATCTAAGTACGTAGAATGCAGTGTGCATTATGAAAATGGGTCTACCATCAAAGCTTAAAGCTGGGGTATGCAATTTTTAGGAACCAGCCAGAGTGAGCTATTAGTGATGGGCAGAGCGCACCAAGGGAGCCGGTTAGGTACATTCGGACCATATCAAATTGTTGGAAAGGCTCACAGATAAAATATTGTTTTTACTTTTTGTGTCAGAGTGTTGGATTTATGGATTGCTGTTGGGATGCAGAGAAAATCTCAACAAATAAGAGAATAAAGTGCTTTCTAAATAAATTGCGTCCCGAAGCTTTAATAGAATCCTGAATCCAACAGCAGATGCCTTTGATTACAAACAGCCTCAGTCCATCTTGTCCTGTTCCTATGGTTATGGGTGTGAAGCATCTAATTCATTGAGGAATTTAACCTAAAGCTTATTTAATTGTGATTAGTCACTTGTGGTAGGCTACTGTAGTCCTGCATGTATGATGTGCGGTGCAGTGCGGTCTCTCTCCTACCTTTAGTGCTCATCTTCATTGTCACACTGTTGATTTAAATATGCAAATGAGAATTTCCCGCATTAAGAACCGTTACGTATTAATGAAAACATTTGCCATTAACGATGAGAGACATAGGAGCGTTACAGTGTGGCAACCAGAGCTCATCGGAGAGTTTGAGTTAAAATGTTTAGTCAAATTAGTCTTATAGAGAAAATACCCAACTGATGTTTGGGGTAATTAGCTCAAGTAAACATTTAGCTATGCGCCGGACGGAGAGCTATGGCTGGCTATAGGCTGCAGTGGAACGGGACGTCATTAGCTTGGGGCCCGATGCGGTTTGTTCTGGATCCCTCGTCGCCACATTTATATTTCATATCTCATGTTTCACAGTGTAATAACAGCTGTGGCTTGTTTTCGCCATCTGCAGACAATTACTTTAGTTTATTCGGCTTTGTAATAATATGTTTTCTTCTCGCAAGTCTCTCAATAGACATCGTACCGCAAATCCTTGACAGGTGCTCAGGCGTTGGCTCGGGAGACACACAGCGAGGAGGATTATTACTGCATTATTTAGTCCTGCTGAAACAAACAAACACGCCGCGCTCCGCGCGTCATGAGCACCAGCCGCCGCCGCCCGGCTCGGCGGAGTCTGCTTGTTTTTTTTTCTCCGTGCATTTTTTTTTAACCCCTTGCGACGCGACGGGAGCCGGGCAGCCAATTACATTTCACGTTGACTTAACAGAGAACATCGTGGCCTCTCTCGCCTCCACAAGACCTATTTAATGTATAATACCCCCCCCCCCCCCCCCCCCGCCCCTCCCCACACTACTGCTACACTCTCATTTGCTCACTGTCTCCCTCCCTTTTTTGAGTGACCTTTTTACGTTCACCTTGCCGTGTTTCTCCACTTCCCTTCAGTGCCGGGGCTGGGTTCCGCTCCACAGTCTAGTTTCAGTATAATAACTTGACACTTCACATTGCATTAGTCTTAGTCCCCACAACAAGGTTATGTGACCTATAGTGTCAGGGAGCATACACCATACTCGCCTGGAGTAGCTATTTATCAAGACAGCTTTGGGCCACCTATGATTCAGAGCAGAACAAATACAGATGTGCGGCGGGTATATCCAGGACGTATTTGTCCGCCAACAGGAGTGTTAAGCTAGCAAAGCCGAGAGCAGAGCGCTTGTATCTCACGGGGCTAAAACCTTGTGAAGGGACATTTAATCACACAGAAATAATAAGTCATGAGGCACATCAGTCACGAGCTACAGCGGCGCTGTTAGCTTCGTGCCCAACATTCGTTGTTTTACAATTGAAGTATTCCTGTAGTGTGGCATATTTGCGCATTTTTATGAGTACACAGATTCAAAGATGAGAGCGTGAGGGAAGAAAAAGGGCATTTTTCTCTGTGAGCCAGTGCTGGGCAGGCCATCCAGCAGGGAGAGGGGGAGGGGGAAGAAAGGCTCCAAACCCTGAGGAAGTCATTAGGAGACCAGTGACCTCACTGGTCCAACGTTATAAAAAATAGAAAAAGTTGCCCGACGGCGTGATGTCATACTTTGCATGCTATCAATCATTCCATGACCTGTGGCGACTATATCTGAGCAGATTATAGATATGGACCATTTGGGACTATTACCCTGACAAAGAAAAGTGTTACGGACAAATTTGATGGAACTAGAGACAGCCGTTGTGACGTGACTAAATCGTATGAACCCCAGTTCACTTCGGCTCTGGACCGCGGTAGAGATGTGTTGTTAATGCATGATGTGTGCAGGCTCCTAAACATGACCTCTGAACCAGCTGACCCCATGGAGACCGTTTGGGCTCGTGTTTTAACCCCCTGCCCCCCCCCGCGCGGCGGTAATCCAAACCTCATTGAGTCCAATCACCTAGCATGAGACGTGGGTAGCGACAGTGTGTGCTGACACACACGTTTATGAAATGGATAGCCCAAACAATGAATGAAATATATGTATAATTCATAAAATGAATAACACCATATTAATGTCTATTCCATTTATAAAAACACAGCTTAAAGGATTATTGAAAGCGTCACAATTTTGCCATAAGATTTCATAGATGCCTTACATTTTTTTTTTTCAATTTTCCTATCATCATCGTTGGCTTCTTCTATTTATGTTCCCTGTGTATGTGTGTCTGTGTCTGTATTTCCGTGTGTGTAGGTGTGTATGTGTCTCTCTCTCTCTCTCTCTCTCTCTCTCTCTCTCTCTCTCTCTCTCTCTCTCTCTCTCTCTCTCTCTCTTTGCTCTCTCTCTCCCTCTCTCCCCCCTCTCTCTCCTCTGACCGCTGGGTCTCAGGGGTCTGTGTGGCCCCTGTCTGCTTCCTGGTGGTGTCTGGGAGCCCAGGTCTGTGAGGCACCGGGATCATTTTCCTCCTGTAGCTCTTGTCAGTAGCGAGGACTCGGCTAATTCATCTTGCTAATGGCAGGTGAGTCGGTTGAGCACTAGTTTGGTGACTTCCTTTTTTTCTACCCTTTTCTTCTCTTTCTCTCTCTCTCTTGGATTTAACAAAACATAAAACTTATAAAAAAGACATACCGATGTTTAGCATTTATTCCTTTTAAATATTTCAACTGAAATTGTAATGGACTGTATTATATTTCACATTCATCACTGAGAATGGCCAACGGTGTACGATTACTAAACTATCAGTGTGTGAGTTTTGTTTAATAGGTTGTATGGTAAAAGGTTTTAACTAAAGAAAAGGCACTCCTTATCGATTTGCAGTTCCACCAGAAGGATTCTGTATTATTTGTTAGCAACAACAATGAATCCCTAGTTCCTTAGGCACCGTTTAAAACATATATACTGAGCGATAATAGTCAGATGAACGGTGAAAGGTTTTCGCCTTGCAAAACTGATTTAATAATGAACTAAAATAGAGAGAGAGAGAGAGAGAGAGAGAGAGAGAGAGAGAGAGAGAGAGAGAGAGAGAGAGAGAGAGAGAGAGAGAGAGAGAGAGAGAGAGAGAGAGAACACCATATTGACTTAATAGAAGGAATGCAGTGAGTCCAGAGCCACTGGGGCGTGGGTCTCCAGAGAGCTGGACGTGGAATGGGGCCCGGGCTGATTTCAGTCAGCGGGAGGAAGGTCGTCACCACACAAATGAAAAACATGAGAAGTGGTTTCAAGGTCTAATCAAGTACTCAGACTGCACTCACTGGGAGCAATTAAGAGCCGTCTTCCCCAACAGGTAACCAGATAGCCCAACTCCACGTTCTCAATAAATTGGTCATTTACGGGACAGATTCAATGATCACGGGTACGTGACACCCTGAGGCTTTATTGAGGCATTGTAGAGAGACGTAAAGAACTATGAATAGAGAATGAATAGATATAAATAAATACAATAACGAATACATTACAATTTAAATAAAATGAAAGCAATAAAACTGTTAAAAAACCAATAAGCAACAAAAGCTTTGAGGACACAAAAGGAACTTGCGATTCCCCGGGTAAAAGCCGAGCCGACCAGCACAGGAGAGGTGATTGACTAATGAGTAAATGCACTGTGTCTTGCCAATCTGTGTGCAGAATCTTTACTGGCTGAGTTTCAAAAGCTTGGCTCAGTGACCGGCGCGACCACAGGAGTTCATTACCATCAGTGCCAGTCTGACACAAATGAAGTCATGGCGCTTTCTGTTCTTGTCTTGCCTCTCAGACCACAATACTTCATCATAAGTCATCATTAATTTGCCAGGTTGCTGTTGCAGGTGCCTGCTTGGTGAGAATCTGATGGCTCATTGGATCAATCTGTCAGGGTTCTTACGAAGTATGCTGGCGGTATGGACGTACACAAAAAAGGTCTTCAGGTGACATCACCGCCAGGCACAATATCTGTGGGCCACGGCACGTGCACACGACACACACACGCACAAACACGCACGCACACACGTGCACATGCTTGCACACACGCACACACACGCACACGCATGCACAATTCAGCCATTGTGTCTCTGAGTTCTGGTAGTGCTGCTCTATTTGCCCACTAAATATTACTGATGTTTGAGAACACACACTCTCTCTCTAATTCTTTCTCTTCCTCTCTGGAGCCTCCCTATGTCTCTCGCCCCTCCAGAGAAATCAACTTGTCGGTGCTTCCTCACTCGCCAGCTGCCTGTAGCAGCACCTCCCAGTCCAGCTGTAGAGCGCTGGATCCAACAAACACCCGGTACATCCCAAGTATGGGATAAGTGCTCTTTTGGAAATAATTAGTACTTTTCAAGCACCTAGATCCATATATTCCTGGTTGATGTATCTGTCCACCAACACCCTCCACACGTTTGTGTGCGTTCACGTTGCTTTGGGGTTGCAGAGAGCCGCTGATGATGCACACAGACTGTGTGTTTCAGGTTCTGCAGTCGCAGTTAGGTCTGGTGATAATGTACTTTTCCCCCAGACCCTGGAGCCAACAATACCAACTGAGATATCATTGCAGTTAGGTGTCACTATAGCATTTGCAATCTGAAGTCTTAAAGTCGGTTCATCTTAACCCAATAGCACTAAATATGTTGAAAAATATGCTGAAGGTTTGTTTAGTTATTTAGTTTCGTTGTTTTTCAGTTGTAAACCTGAAAAGTGTTAGTGTTTAGTATTGGGGAGGCTAGTTGGGTTTAGCCAGATATTCTCTTGCTGCTACCCCTCAATCTATGCTAATTACTTTCATTGCAATGCAAAATGTCCCCTGGGCTCTGTACCAAAAAGCAATAAACATTGTATCACACTGACTCACCAATTGGCAAAATAACTGCACGCCTCTCTTGCAGTTATAAGAGCAAAAACAAGCAATTTAACAGAAAATCCATTTGCCAAGATTGCTAAAGCATTTCACATTGTACTTGATCTAAAGACGCTCTATAACTGTTACCGGCCCTTAATTTTAGCACTAAAAGTAGAGAGCATAGACATATACATCAGGATGAAACAATATTTTCCCAAAGAGGTGACTTATATCTCATAGCTTGTGATATCAAAGCAGACTTTTCCTTGCTATTTGTATTCTTTGCATTTATTCTTATGCATGAAACTGTGAGGTGTGAAATAATTTGATGTAGAAAATATAAGCAACATAGGAATGACTAATAGTCATAAAGAGGGATTTTGTAATACAAAAAGTTTAAAGATAAACTGCATCAAATTATCCCCACAACACCTTAAAAACAGATCTGCAAATATTCTAAAGTCTCCTTCTCTGTTTGGTGGTTGTTGATCTGGGATAATGTGAAGTCGGGGCAGAGCAAACTCTGGAGGCATTTGCTGAAGTTAAGGAGCTTAACCAGAGACTGTGTTGGCTTCTTTTCAATCCAAACATAATTAGCGCACTCGCAGAGCTAATGGTTGCATAGGAAGGCAGCCCAACAGCAGGGTACCTAGGACTTGCAGCTTCATTTTAATGTACATCCATCTGACAGAATGAAATCAACACTGTGTTTCAAATTGCCATTATCTTTACAGTTACTTTGGAAAAAGTGATGGAACGTGTAAACTGAAATTTGACTTATAGATTTGTTCAGAAAGGACATTTATACGCTTTTAGATTAAGAATAATAAATAATAACATTTGCCATTTGGTGTTGGTTTTCTTAGCATTAATACTGTCAGGCCAACTAAAGCCCTTCAATGGAAATGTCAACTCCATCAAAAAGGTGGGCCTTCTCATGTGAGTAGACGGTTGATAATGCTCATTTGCAAAGTGCCACTCTCTCTCTGTCTCACAGACACATGTCCACACACGTCCACACACACACACACACACCCACGCACGCTAACACACAGTGTCATCGAAGTGGACATATGTCACACAGGTACAACCTCACTGTGGTCAAACGCGCAGCAGATCCCAGGCTCTCGTGTATCAGTGTTGACTTTGTGTCCGACTGAAGTGGCATGTGCCGCCACATTGCATTGACATGGCTCAGAGCTTACCTAGGCATCGAGGGAAAAGTGATGATCCTTTGAGTTTTTGTGCTACTCATCAACCCGGGAGAGGGATTGCAACGAGCAGCTGTCTGAAATGCTGCAGCCATTTGACATGCCGCTACAGTGGGTCATCAAAAGTGCACTTGTCAGGAACTCGGTGGACTAATAGCGTCCCTTTAACTTCCCCAGATTAGCTGAGCAATGGCTTGAGCATTGGTTGTGTGCTCTTCTTTTGAAAAATGAGTACATGTACGTGAGCAGAGAGCAGTGGGGAGCACTGTGAAAGCGGGAAATAAGTGAAATGTAAGTCGCAGGTACGACGGTTGTGTTGATAAAGTAATCACGCTCCAGCGCCAACACCTCGGACCGCCGTATCAGCCTTTGAATTTTCCACAGCGCTGCTGGGATCGAGGCAGCATCAGATTTACAAATTGAAAATCATTAATAATTCTAACCAGGATGTGATAAATCTGGAATCACTCTCGATGAACCTGGACACACTTTCATAAATCAAAAAGATTACTCGGGAATTTTTAAAAATCTGACATCAAAGTGTCAGGCATACTAATGGTTTTTGTAGATCCCTTACGTGATATATCATTACTCTGAGACACACTTGAAGTCTGTCACCGGGGCACTATGTGATCCCTCTAAAGCTAGGAATATTCAGGTTTGTGTCAGGAGATGGGAGGGAGATAGGAGCGAGTGGTTTGGAGGAAGCAACAGAAAGTAAGTTGTCCAAGCCAACATTTTAATAGCAGGGTTCGACTGCATCGGCCTTTAACCAATTCTTGTCATTTTCTTGTTCCTTTGATTCATTATCATGCGTCTCCAAAAAGCATTTGCATATCATCCTTCTATTTTAATGTAACAAGAATTACAGGGGCGAAAATGGATTCGGACGGGCGACAAGTTAGTTAATTTAGTTTTCATTCAAAGTAGAAATACAATTGATGATAGGCTCTTGGCTATATTTTGTCTTTTATCTCCTGAATCGTGTTCACAGAATAGATGCAAACTCTAATCGATGAGACAGCGATTAAAGTACCCATTATACATGTTAAATGTTAAACACAGTGAAACTTATTATTGGTGGTTCAGCTGTATTTATTTTTGTACTGAGCTTTTCATTATTTTAAATCTATATAATTGACATATAATGCATCAATTTAATGTATTTTTAATATTTCCTCTCTAATAAATATAATTGTTCATGCTTTTCTGTCTTTCCTCAATATAATGACTACGATTTGCAATCCTTCATTTGTATTAATCTAAATCATAAATAATAATTCCATTATAGTATAACTATATAAAACAACGTAAACATCATAGATGTTCAGAATGTTCTGTGCAGATAAAGGAATAAAGTTCACTGAATCACAATCACCTTATGTGCATCACAAATATGCATTGTACTACCGTGCATGTTCCCAGAGCCGTGCGGTCGGAGGAGCGCTCCCATTGTGGAGAAGGCGATATTGACCGAGGTGGTGAACAGGGGGCACCTCTGTAATCTAAATGTCATTCATTGAAAGGCTTCTCCCTCCAAAAGTAGTGGCTTTCATGTGAATGCTGCTCCAAAAGATTCAATTACTTCTTCTTTTTTTTCTCACCCTCTCTTCGCTCTTCCATTTCTTTCACTCCCTGATCCCCACCCTCTTTCTCATGCACTGCTTGCTTATCTGCCCTGATTATAGTCATTATGAACCAGCCGTGTCTGCGGTTGGAGATTTCATCACCAGCAGACATGCTCAGCCAGCTGCTTGTGCAATGTAGTCTCCCGTTTTTTTCCTCCTCCTTTCTCGACAGGAGCCGTACACTGTGAGGCAAACCGGCCTATCTTCTGCTGCCGCTCTCCGTGTCTTATTAGAGTCCTGCCATTTACCCATCGCCGTGGGCATAATCAACCCCCAAACAGGACAATGAGTGACAAATCATAATGTGGCTGTGTGTGTGTGTGTTTGGGTCCAGGTAGACTTCAGTTAGTTCCCCCTGAGAGTGTATTTCAGTGATTCGGTGGTAAAGCATTGCCTGGCTCGGAGCCGATTGGGGAATCTGTGTTTGTTATGTTGGTGATGGTGTTGATAAATGTTGTTGATGGTGTTGCTGATGGTGTCAGTGTGTTAATTTTGATGTCAATGTGTTAGTGATGGTGTCAGTGTATTGGTTTCATTTTCAGTGATGGTGTTGTTGATAATGTTGGTGTAGATATCAGTGTGTTGGTGATGGGGTTGGTGATGTTGTTGGTAAAGTTGTTGGGGTTGGCGATGGTGTCAGTGTGTGGGTGATGGTGTTGTTGCAGGTGGTTGTGTTGGTTGGTGTTGCTGTCAGTGAGGGTGTTGTTGCAGGTGGTTGTGTTGGTTGGTGTTGCTGTCAGTGAGGGTGTTGTTGCTGGTGGTTGTGTTGGTTGGTGTTGGTGTCAGTGAGGGTGTTGTTGCTGGTGGTTCTGTTGCGGTTGGTGTTTGGGTCAGTAACGTTGTCGTGGGTTACGGCAGACCCTGGTTAGATGGTGTATCAGACGAACCGATAGCAGCAGCACTATTCATGTTTCCAGACCGTTTCTTACACACCTCCGTCTGGCTTTCACTGGGAGAGGTGGAGTTTAAACGTGATGGAACATAAACTCCCGCTTCTTTGACAATGGCGTCAAAGGAGACGGGTGCCTTTTGTGTTTGAAGTGTGGCGCGTTTGAAGTTGATTCTCTTCAAGATAGTGGAGTGGTGGGGCAAGTCATTGTTGCTTCTCTCTCTCAGGGGATGATTATCTGGGCTCGCTATCTGTAGATCTCTGAAACAACTGTCAGCATCAAGTGTGAGTAATGATCTCGTGCATTCACCTGCTGAAATAAGACCATCGCTGACAACAGAATACACATTTTGAGTCTTTCAATAAGAATTGAGCTTCTGGAGGTTTTTTTGAGAATTGTACTTAGACGATTCCTTTCTTCCCATTCAGTTTATTTCAGAATTGCAATAAACTTGATTGTATTCATGGCGATAAGAGATATCTTTCATACACATAGCAGCGGTGTTACGTCCCTGTTTTGGTCTCAGCTCTGGTTCCTGAGTAAGAGTTCACTGGCCGTCCTGAGCACCTCCACATATAAACCAGACTCTCATTTGAGGCCCCATCATATACCGTGGCCCCGTTAATGGTTACATTAACTTAACAAAATAGACAAGTTAACAGTTCTTCCAACATGTGTAGAGGGCTTTAGATTTAGCTGGGCCTCTAAAACCCTGCACCACTAACTATTATTGTACATGGGTTGGCAGTCCATAGTCCAGCCTGTAAAATCTTTCAGGAAGGGTCATTAAGGATATTTCATTATCTCCATATTGCCAAGGTCAGGTTGTCCGTATATCCACTTTACGGCTGCTCTGGGAATATGCTGCGACTGTAGTATAATAGACCAGAAAATGTCCACACCAGGAATGATGGGAAATCAATATCAGGCCCAGCTCATCAATACAAACCCCATTTTCACAAGCAGGAAGAAGGTACTCAGGCTGAAAAAAAAAGGTTGAGGAAAATAGATTGAATCAGAGAGATGGAGAAACACAATAAAACAATGTTTCATTACTTTATAAAAAAAATCTTTATTATCATTTTTTCCTTTGTTGGTGCGGTATAGCCCTCACCGCACAGCGCTAAACTCGTTTGGCTTGATTTTGACTTAAATCTGCCAGCGCTGGATCCAGCAGTCCATAAATGCTCCACCGCAGTCGTGTAACCATGTTAAAGAAGAAGGAAACATGGGTTGTGACAATGATTTGGCCCATTTATTACCTCTGTGGCAGCCAGAGGGCCTGCACCGCCCGCTTTGTTCAGAGAGGTGGAAATCGTCCACGCACCGTGCAGTAAATAAAGGCCACGAAGCAATGGTGAACGCTGATAGACAGAGGAACAGGTTTTTTTTTATCAATTAGGGGTTGGGCGAAGGAATCCTGACACGACACACAGACACGCACACACACACAAACACACGCACAGACACACACGCGAACACGCATGCACACATCCCCACACACACACGCACACACAAACACAGACGCACACTAACACACACGCACACACACATACAGGCACACGCACACCCACACACACACATGCACAATCATGGCATATCAACGTAAAGCACTGTTTGTAATGAACTTCCAAAGATTTTAAACTTTGTCTCGTCTAACTATCGTAAAGTGTTGAATGCCGATGCCTTATTTGCTGGTAATAAACACAGCCGAGCGTGCTGTGGTTTGGAGAGACATTTACGATGCACCATGGCGGCTCAGAGAGAACACAGCCTGTGGTTGTTTAACCAGCTAGTGGTAGCCTTGGGCATTGTTTGTTTATACAGCAAAGCTTCCAACCAATAAATACCACAACTGGTAAACAGATGTTCAAAGGATGCCTCATGTATAAAATAAATTTCCTTACATTACAAGACATCCAGTCACGTTCAATGCAGCCCAAAAACACGATACAAAAAGGACGTCTGACCAAAGGAGTTGGTCAGACCTTTTGCTCCTACCTTTTAGCACAAAAATGCAATCATGAATGATTCAATTCGAATGCAGCTAACATATTTTTCTTTCTCTTATTGAAGATGCTGTGAGTGAACGGGTCGCACTGTAACCGAGGAGACAAGGTCTTTGTCTGAGCGTTACCCATCGGCCAGCGCATGTTAATGGCTTATTGACCATGTATGGCGTAATGAGTCCTTGGGTGCAGGCCCACTCATGATATATGAGGGGACGAGTTGGCCTCTGCAGTACTGATGACCTCATTTCAATATTCGGGGGACTTGGGGATGGAAATGACACTTTTTACATTTAAGTGCTTTGTACTAGCGCCCCTGGGTTACTGTAGCTCTGTCTAATCCCAGCACCGCAGATGGTGAGAGAGCAGGGCCGGTCCACACCAGTCCAAATTACAACCATCCATTGTGCACGCAGCAAGGTGTACACCCTAATCTGGCGGCGGCAGCAGCGGCGGCGGCACCGGGATGCATGGAGGGAGGAGAGGCTTTGACGCGCTTTAGAAGTCACCTTCATCTTCTCCCCGCGTTCGCCTCGACTTGATGCATGCATTCAACAGAATAAAGCAGTGGTGGATTCCAAGAGGCCCTCTCTCGCCCCTCGCTCTCTCTCGCTCCCTCTCGCTCTCTGTCCCTCTCCCTCGCTCTTCACAGATAACCTTGAGGACGGCCGGCGTTTTGCATTCCGTACACCCGGCCACTCTCCGGGCTTCCTAAAAGCACATATTTTAATGTTTAACGCGACCATAGAAAAAATAAATAAAGAATACATCCATAACCACTTGGAAGTGTGTAGATGCGTATGTAGACATCTCCTAACCCTTCCTTCGAAAGCTTCCAATGGTAATTTGAAGACGTGTCATCCCACGTTAGGGCATCAGGTGGATGAGACTGCATGACCTATTTGCATGTGTGCGTCTTGCAAAAGGAGAGACACACACACGCGCACGCATGCACCCACGCACACAAACGCGCACGCACAGACACACATGCACAAACACACTCACACACAAACGCGCGCACAGACACATGCTTACGCGGAACACACGCGCACGCACAAACACACACGGATAGGGAGAAGACAACAGAGGAAGAGAACACCCAGCACCCTATTTATCATTCATCTCTTACTTTGGCCCGTATTAGTGAGCAGAGTTGTCATGTTAGGGTGTGTGAGTGTGTGTGTGTGTGTGTGTGTGTGTGTGTGTGTGTGTGTGTGTGTGTGTAACAAGCGCTCGCTGTGGGAAAGCGCTCCGTGCTGTGCTCTGCCAAAGACATGGTGACGCATTGAAGGAATGGGTGTTGTTTTAACCTTGGGCCTGATTTGAGCAAACATGAATATATTAAATGCTGTATCCGTCAAACCCCCCCCCCCCCCCCCCCCCCCCGCTACTGTAGTGATGCCGGGATGCTCCTGTAGGTGGAATTATTTTCATTCTTTGTTTTATTTATTCATTTATTTATTTACTAGTGCTGACAGGAGGACAAGCTGTCACCCGCTTAATGGAGGTCAGGTAGTTCCTCAACAAAAACCTCCGATAGCTCAATGCTGGTTTCTTTGTATCTCATAGGTTAATATTAAGGCTGAAGTGAAATGCAACTATTCAAATAGTTTATTCCCCTCACTTTTTTTTTGTGTAGTAAGTACAAATTATTTTCCCTCCAGAGGTGTACGGACAGACACATATACAGTGTGTTTGTGTGTCTGTGTTTGCTTTAATGTGTCATCTGTGTGCAGAGTGTGTTTGTGTTTATGCTCAGAGACAAAGAAAGATAACATCGAAACAGAGGAAGCAGAGAAGAGACTGACACAAAGAGAGGGAGAGAGGGATAGAGATAGAGGTCGAGAGGGAGAGAAGGAGAGATATACCGAGAGAGAGAAGGAGAGAGGCACAGAGAGAGGGAGAGAAAGAGAGAGAGACAGAGAAAGGGATAGAGATAGAGGGAGAAGCGGTAGAGAGAGAGAGAGAGAGAGAGAGAGAGAGAGAGAGAGAGAGAGAGAGAGAGAGAGGGAGGAAAAGGGAGAGAGAAAGAGAGAGAGAGGGAGGGAAAGGGAGGGACGGCAGGTAGGAGGAGCCTTTGTTTTGGCGTGACAGCCCTGGAGGCCACGGGGACGGTGCAGTAGCTCATGGTGATGGGACAGGTCCACTGTGTGCAGGGTTCTGCAGCCTCAGCAACAGGACAGGGGCCAGACGCTGGATTTATGATGCCAGGGAGTGGAAATGACCTGCTTCTGTCATTGGGGTGTGCGCCCCATCACGAGATGCCCTAAACTATATTGGCACAGCTCTGACAGAGATGTTTGTCATGTAGTCAGCTTGAGACGATGGACCCATGTGAGGGGGGTCCGCTGCTCTGCAAGACGCTGACCCCACCCAGCCCTTTAGTGGCCCGGGGGTTAAGTACGGATGAGGCATGTGGTCGTTCTGCAACACTGTATCCAAAGCAGCCTGCAAGGGAGTCGGAAAGACATTGAGTGAGTGCAAAACATTGAACCATTCACAAGCAAGTTTTCAAAAAGCCTGCAGAAGATATGTTTTTGTATTAGAGTGTAGTAGATACATCTCCGAGATACAGAGACATTACACATGGCGTAACATGGAGTTACATCTCAGAGACACTATGTGCACATAGCTTTACATGGATTCAATGTTGCCCCCACTGGCAGTGATGTGTTGTTTTTTTCTAGGCTGATCATTTTCCCCATTTTCTCTTCTTAGTTTTTGTACTTAACTAGACTTCTTACACAACTATTTAGAGAATTTAAAACCGAACCATGCAAACTTGAAATGTCCATTTTCAGTTGGACTGTGACAGTACATTTTAGAAGGAAGCGTTGCTTACACAGTGACACCTTCTTGCGATTTAAAGTGCAAACATGTGTAGACTTTCAAGTTGATTGCAAAGTTAGAATTTTACCCCCGCATAATTAAATTATTAGTTATTAATGCAAATGTGTGCAAAGTTCATGTTTAAAAGACGATGAGTTGTAAGACATTTTTTAAAGCATAGCAGTAATATGAATAAAGGCATTTCTTTAAAAAAAAATTGTCCTATAGTCCCCTACACTCAAAGCTTTCGCTTTATCTCCAAGTCCGAGCTGCATTCTTTCTGACAAACTCTTCAAAACTTCAAGCCGGTGATGTCTCAGTTAGGAATAGCAGCTTTCTTTTGAAGCTAGCTTTCCCATTCTGGTAAATTACGTAGGGTCAGTACTTACTGCACTGACTTTAATGCTCAAAAACCACTTTACCAAATGAAGGCAACTGTATCCTACCGAGAAGAGTTTTAGAATTAATTATTTATACACGGTACAAATGATATGCAAACCCATAGCCGACTGCCACTGGGGATAAAGAGCATCATTGTACGAGTTGTAGAACTGTAAGTTTGGGATTTTAATCATAGCATGTAATTTCTACCCCTGTTATGCAAAAAAAAAGCAGTGTGTAACTGAACGCTGTAACCGTAACATATATAGCCATGCTTCAAGGTGGCATTTTTTTACATAACCTATAAGTTGAAGGGAATTGCTTCAATTTATAACCTGAAGCAGTTTTGGCCAGTGAACAAACCTTTGAACCTAGATGTTTTTCCCCTGAATATCAGAAGTGTATATAGGTCTTATGTTATTTAAAATGTTCATTCATACAATACTGCAGTATATAATACATGATTTACAGGAAATATTATTCTTTAGCAATGGATGTTGTATCTCTCTAAATGATAAATGAATATGCTGTACTAATGATGAACTATATATCCGATAGTTGTGATGGTTAGTAGTATTAGAGTTGTATTAATAATGTATTATTCCAAGTTAATACATCATCAACTAACAGCGTGTTGAGAGCTTATGGGTGTCACCTGGGCAGAATTCTATTCCCCATCAATTTACGATGTTCAAAGTATTTCCGCTTTCGCCAGGCAACCATCGACTGTACAAAGATCCGCCTCACAAAACCATTCCAATGAATATTTTATAAAGATGCAAAGATTTCCCCCTTCTCTGTGTGCAATCAAATACACACGGTGCTGTGGGGATGTTAAGGAAGAGATTTAAAGTCACATCTTAGGGGTGGAAAGAAAAATCCATTTTTTTTCTGTTTCCTTGCATTTATTAAGGAATCAATGTTTCTCCCCAGAGATGGGCTGGGCTAAACACACAACCTTACACACGTACACACACACACACACACACACACACACACACACACACACACACACACACACACACACACACACACACACACACACACACACACACACACACACACACACACACACACCTATCTATCTATCTATCTATCTATCTATCTATCTATCTATCTATCTATCTATCTATCTATCTATCTATCTATCTATCTATCTATCTATCTATCTATCTATCTATCTATCTATCTATCTATCTATCTATCTATGCATTGTAAGCAGTAGTCTTCTGCATGACTTCCAACAGTGTGTTGAATATGCGCCCTCCTCAAAACATAAATTAACATTTAAATATGCAGATGCCACTCCCGAAGCAGCAGTTCATGTATCAGATCATCATCATATCATCGTGTATCCCCACGTCCCGGGTAATACCAGGGAATGCAGCGAAGCCAGCCACAGTATGAATGTCAACAACATTTTCATTCTTCTTTTTTTTTTCTTTTCTATTTTCCAAACCTCATAAAGTATTGATTGTCCCCCATGATTAGCTCATCTGCGTTGTCATTACAACGGAACAACGGAACGCCGCTGGAATGTCTGATTCAGTGGTTTCCCTCCGCCCCGCCGGCGCCCCCCCCCCCCCCCCCACCCCCCCACCCCACGCGTGCCATCCATTCCCCGCTCCTTGTTATTTTTATTGTCATGTTTGAAACGCTGTAATGCTGAACTGTTTTAATTAGTACTCCAGCACTTTATGGAGATCATCGTTCACGCTTGCCTAATTACGTTTAGATGGCCCGGATCTCCATCAAAGGAAGCCATTATGCTGCATCGACGGCGAAGCCGCGGGATTCCATCTTCAGCCTCCAGACAGGGCTATTACTGCTGCACCTCGGCCCGGACACGCTAAATAAACACATCCATTTCATAGGTCTGAGAAAGTTAGAGATTGAGAAGAGATTGCACTTATCAGCTGCATATGGTTGATGATACAGAGACGCCACTGTACATCACTGCTCCTTTCTTTTTTTCTCTCTCTTTCTTCTTTGGGAAAGCAGGCAGAGATTAGCCGATCGCAGAGGGTGCTGTGCTGCTGTTTCTCCCACCTCTATTTAACGACAACGCCCGGGTTCCCCCTATCGTTTATCGCGAGCCAAGCAGATAGGATAGAAGGCTAGCCACACCAACGCCACTACAGACACTCCAATTGCCACGTGAGGCGCTGCTAATGGCGGTGTTTAAGCAGAGAGCTACGGGGGGGGTGAGGGGGAGGGGAGGACGCTGGTGATGTAAGCAGGGCTGTTTTTTTGCGTGCATCCTTGCCTGAGAGGCCAGAGAATGTGATGGTTTCAGATTTGATTAGGCAGCCACTGGGCCCCAGCGGCCCTCACCCTGCGACGGGGGCCTGGCAGGGCCATGTAGAGGCGTCTTGTCGCTCAGCATGCCTCAGTGGTGATGCACATATCGAGTGCGTTCACCACCCCGGCTTGGTTTAAACAACCGCTCAACCCGGACCCAAAGCTAACTAATGGGTGGTGTGCGTTCGACCAGCAGCAACACGCCGGACTGAACTGGTCCGAAGAACGCTTCTGATTGGCCCACTCATCGGGGGACTGGATGATGGAGGATAAGACTCAACACACACGCTTTCACATGTTGCAGAATACTCAACACGTTAAATAACTCACTCAATTACATTTTTTGTAATATAAATAATAATATTACAAAATGTTATTTTTGATCATCAAGATAGTAATCTATGCCATTTTGTCACTAAAATAAGTAACTAAAATATGATGAATAAAACACCTGCAGGTGACGTTCTGCAGGTGTTCTGCAGGTGTTCTGCAGATGTTCTGCAGGTGACGTTCTGCAGGTCTTCTGCAGGTGATATTCTGCTGTGTTCTGCTGTGTGTGGTTCTCCATCTGGCTGTGGTGGTGTCGGATCCATGTCTGAAAGAGGGCTATAGCTGTCCATTTCTTTGGACAGCTATGGTCCCGTTGTGTGGCTCATTTGAAATAAAACACATTATAAAGTGGTCGCCCATAAAAATCAACGATACTAGCTAAAATGTAAGTATGTGTATAGCATAACCCCCTTCCTTCCTATAACACATTTGTTTGATTCCCATAGTGTTGGAATTCAGTGGGAAGAGGGGGTTTAATTACACTATAGTAAAGAAAGTTAATAACATTTTTACATCTATAGTGTTCTCTGTAGCACTAAACATGACACGCACACCGTAAGATCCTAATTGCAGTTCTGCAGGTGTTCTGAAATTCATCCACCCTTTCAACCAGGACCCTTTCCTGGTTGTCTTCATGCCAGGCCAAAATAAGTACCTTTATTTAGAAATTCAATTCTCCACCCAGACCCCTTGACCTGAGGGCTTTTGTTTTACTTTTTTTTGCAGAACACAAAATGGCCAACGTTATTTTAATTTCCTAATGGTCACCCAAGCAGCACCGTAATGAGCAGAGAGTGAGGAGGGTTGTTATTTCTTAAGGACCACATAAAAAAAAGGAAAGGAAGGAGGAAGGATTCCTGAGTAGTTCTATCATTACAAAGGGAGGCCTAGAGGAGCGCGTGCAGTTCATTAGTCCAGCGGTCGCTCCTCTCGCTCCTTCAGGGTGGGGTAATGCGGGTGATGAATTGTGCATCCGCTCACTTCCACGTAGCAAATTGTCATTAAAGCCAAGGCCCCGTTGTAGAATAAGAATATTAGCGCCAACGTGGAGATTTCCCTCGCCGGTGCCGCAAGGTCTGTGGTTTGTCGGGTGGTTTGTGTTTTATTTGAGGTGTTGGAGACCCGTCTTTGGTCTCTCTCACAGAGATGGACCCGTTCAGAGTTTCACGTATGCAATATGGTCATGTTAGTTATTTATTAAAATGCTTTAGTTTCTTGGTTGTGGGTTTGGGTGCCTTATCATAGATCTACACTGGGTTAATATGTAGGCTAAGATAGCCATGAAGGAACACTTCTCCTTGCATGTGCATCCCTCCCTCCTGGTTGTGGATGGACATGCTGCTTGTATCCAGGGTTGAGTATATACTGGAGGTATGACCATGAGACCAGGTGGGTGAGCTTTCTTCTTCATTCTAAATGTATTTGAATGTTTCATGTGTTCAGTGTTATCGCCATGATGAGCTCTGACATGTCAAGTATGACATCACGCCAGTGGGCAGCTTTTTTCTTTCATTTTTCCGGAGCGCTCCACCAGTGAGGTCTCTGGTCCTCTAATGACTTCCTAAGGGTTCAGGGTCGCCACGTCCCCCCCGCCTCCATGCATGGCCTGCATGCCCACATGATGTGGTCAGGGTAACGCATGGCTAGCCTCTTGTGCGTGCGTTGTCCTTAATGAAGAGGCACAGAGGAAAGAGGGGGAGGGGGAGGGAGGGAGGGAGGAAAGAGGGAGGAGGGAGGAGGAAGGAAGGAGCGGACAGAGGGAGAGAGGGAGGGTGGAGGAGGGAATAGGGTGGAGGGAGGGAGGAGAGAAGAGAGAAACGAGGAGGAAGAAGGAGAAGGGAGGCGGGAGGAGGATGGAGAGAACATGAAGACGGAAGAGAGTCAGCTCATGCATGCCCACTGGAGTGGAAGCAGAGTGGAAAGAATTTCCACTTGTGTGTGTGTGTGTGTGTGTGTGTGTGTGTGTGTGTGTGTGTGTGTGTGTGTGTGTGTGTGTGTGTGTGTGTGTGTGTGTGTGTGTGTGTGTGTGTCTTTGTGTGTGTGTGTGTGTGTGTGTGTGTGTGTGTGTGTGTGTGTGTGTGTGTGTGTGTGTGTGTGTGTGTGTGTGTGCGTGCGTGCATGCGTGTGTATGTGTGTGTGTGTGTGTGCGTCCTTGCGTAATCACATACTTCTTGCTGATTGTACAGGGCAATCATGGTTACTACTGGTCTGGGAGTGGCCTGGGAGTGAGGCCATTGGCATGTAGTGTTTGGGAGAGGATGTATTTATTATACGGAGCAATTATGCACTGAGATATTTTTGCCAACATAACGTACTCACCACATCAACACAATGCTTCTCAAGCATTCTGTATTCCCCTGCTCAAAGAAACCACAGGCCACAGGCTTAGAGTCATCTCCTTCTTTTATATAGATATAAATGTATATAATGTATATATTTATAGATCTATTTTTGGTCTCCGCGCATCTAAAGCCAGGATGAGAGGCATGTAAATCAGTCAGCCCATGTACTTCTTTAATATTTAACATAGGGTATTAGACAGGGCAGAGATCTGACCCCCCCCGGTGCTTCTGCACATCCCATGAATTACTAATGCGGGTTGATTATGTTAATCAGCGGCGCTGGGCGGTGATGACCAGGGATGGAGCTGCTGCCCCTCGCTGCGGAGCGGCGGCCGTAATCACACACATCCTCCCCCCGCCAGCCGCCGCCGCCGCCGCCGCCGCCGCCGCCGCTGCCGCCACCCGCCGCCGCCGGCCCACAACACGCGGCCCGGGCCCGTCATTAGCTCGCTAGGCGCCGCATCGTCCCCCTCGCCGTGCCGGTGATTTGCACTTTCAAAATTCCCAGCTTGATACTTGATACTATGTTTATATAGGGCTATATATTTATTTTAAATGTTTGCCTCTAAACTGTTTACTTGAACATGTGAATTTTGTGAAGCTGCTTCGCTGTGAGCTCCACCCCCCCATGACCCCCCCCCCCCCCCCCCCCCCCCCCCTCAAAAACCCCTTAACTGATATTTGCATAATGACAAGGATATTAACTGTGCCCGAGCACTGAGCGGCGTGCTATCCTCCTCCTTCCTCCCCCCATGACCCCCCTGATCACTGTAGGCCTGACCGAGGGCGGCCATCTTTTATCATATGGGTGAGTGAACTAAACAAAGATGGTGCTCATATCCTCCAAAGACTGCAAAACAAACTGCTAACGCTGTTTGTTTTTTTTGCACCATAAAGTAAATAAAGACCACTGTGGCCTCTTTGTTTTTCATTGGGATGGAGGGGGGGGGGGGGGAGAAGCCTCTTGAATCGGTTTGGAGGCTGAAGGAGGAGGGTCCGGGGGGGGAGGGGCCAAGGGGGAGGGGCCAAGGGGGAGGGGCCGATGGAGAGGGGCTAAGGGGGAGTGGCCAATAGGGAGGGGCCGAGGGGGAGGGGCTAAGGGGGAGTCGAGCGGCGGCGGCGTTGGCGGCTGCATTCCACTGGTGGTGTCTTTGGGCCGCCCCCATAAAGAATCCCAACAAGACAATTCTGTGTTGTGTGTGTGTGTTTTGTGTGGGTGTGATTGTGTGTTGTGTTTGGTGTGTGTGTGTGTGGGGCTGGGCAGAGACAGCGAGCGGTATTAAAGCGCAGGGTGCTGACCGCTCTCAAAGTTATTAAAGTGATACGAGATTGTGTCTGTGATAGCCTCGCCGGTCGGGGTGTCCTTCACACACACACAGACACACGCACAAACACACCCAAACATACACACTCACACTCACCACACACACACACACACACACACACACACACACACACACACACACACACACACACACACACACAAGCACACAAGTACACGTACAAACACACACACTCACACGCACACACACATCAACACACTTACACACACACCTTCACACATACACATAAACACACACACTCACACAAGCAGGTACATTAGAGTTGTGAGTTCGGTCATCACGGGGAGCAGAGTGGTGCCGGAGGAGCTGGGGTTCAACATGGAGGGCTCTCATCCTCTTCATTCTGCCATTAAAGTTGACCATAGTTAACGTGTGGCTGGAGACTGTAAAGCAGCCAGCCCCTATCCTATAGCCCCTATCCTATAGCCCCTATCCTATAGCCCCTATCCTATAGCCCCTATCCTATAGCCCCTATCCTATACATACATCTATCCTATACACAGAATACATTAATGGGACCTATGGATTTGAACAGCAGACGTTTTCTTCTTTTCAGCGGCATATATATATATATAAATATATAAAAACATAAAAATGTGATGATGAAAAAAAAAAATGAAAATGCTAATAAATTAATAAAATATGAATATTAAAAAGACCACAAATGTCAGAGATAATCATTTGGCTGGAGGCCTTTGGTCCAGCCTCTGTGGGGGGGGCTCCAGGGTGTGTGTGTGTGTGTGTGTGTGTGTGAGTGTGTGTGTGTGTGGTGTGTGAATGTGTGTGTGTGTGGTGTGTCTGTGTGTGTGTGTGTGTGTGTGTGTGTGTGTGTGTGTGTGTGTGTGTGTGCGTGTGTGTGTGTGTGTGTGTGTGTGTGTGTGTGTGTGTGTGTGTGTGTGTGTGTGTGTGTGTGTGTGTGTGCTGTGTGTGTGTGTGTGTGTGTGTGTGTGTGTGTGTGTGTGTGTGTGTAAGCGTGTGTCAGTAAAATGATAGTCAAATGGGAGGAGGGCTAATGGTCTGATTTTGTGGCTTTTTAGAGGGAGCGGAGGGCCCAGAACATCAATCTGCAGTCTGCACTCCCCTCAATCTGTTCCAGCTCCTCCCT
>NC_082387.1:21100485-21110485 GCF_031168955.1 Gadus macrocephalus
CACATCGCAGGGAGGTGTGAGAGAGGACAAAAACAAAGTCAATCAGTTATTATTGAAAGCAAATACAAGCACTTTGTTGTGTGAGTGCATAGAAATTAACGGGGGAGAAAGAAAGAATTAGAAGTTGTGTGTGGACAGGCAGTCCTACCCACGCTCACACCCACTGCCATCGGGGAGAAAAAGTCAGGCAAAAGCATTTCATTATTCCAAGGTGAGGCTTTAAAACAGTATTTTAAACGTTACCCTGCTGCTCGGGATCATGAAAACCCTTAATTTCATGCAAATGAACAGCATGGCGCGCAGGGCTTAATGTAAACGAATGCTTCCTTTGTGCGGCTGGAGGAGCGAGCTCCCTCCAACAGCCAACATTCCCAAGGATTCTTTAATTGCTATCTGGAATTATGTAAATCCCTGGGCTAGGCTGAGTGCAATTATCCAGCACCTCTCCACTGCCAGCTTTACTAATGTCTAACAAAATATCGCTTGCTGACATTTAGACGTGGTAATGCAAATGAGAATGAATTTTTCTTACGAGACAAAGGGCAGCGGAAAAGATCACACCGTTTAAAAAAAAGAAAGGGTGAAAAGTAGTGTTTGTAAGGGATCGAAGGAAAAGCAATGCTGATTAAGAGATGAGCCCGGTGTTGAGACTCTACGATACGCGGTTATTTTCCTTGGTTCCTTGCTGTTGATCCATGGCTCCTGTGTACGCCACGAAAGGTTGAACTGAAGCCCAGGACGTTCATATTGGGGGGGGGGGGGGGGGTTGAATTAATTGCGGAGCGGGTCTCCTTTTCAGTAATGATACGGGGCTCCTCGCCGTGGCTCATTGTTAGGGACTATCTCTCCACCGTGATGATGCTGGACGGTTTGAGGCACGTCCGCCCCGTTCATCTCCCCCAGGTACAGAGATAGATGTGGGCCAGGCCTTGGCCCACGGCCCCTCTAGTCCCCCCCAACCCCCCCTTCCCCATGTTTGCTGCCTGGAACACCTGCCCCAATGTGCTCCCCCCCCCCCCCCTCCATCTTTACCAGGCCAAGGAGGAGCACTGGGTCTCTACCCACAGCACCAGGGGGGAACAGTGGGGAGGAGCGCGATGAGGAGGAGCAGAGGAGCAGTGGGGAGGAGGATGTCTGTGGGCTGGGGAGATCTGCCGCCCCCCCAGAAAACGCCATTCTTTAACCAGAAAATCAAATTACAGGCCTGCTGACATGGGGGAAAAGTGGGCATTAATATTTCAGTATGCACACCGCTTTTGTGTGTGCGTGCTTGTGTTTGTGTGTTTGTATGTGTGTCCTTGTGTTTGTCTCTCTGTGCGTGTGTGTGTGTGTGTGTGTGTGTCTCTCTGTGTGCGTGTGGTGGTGTGTGTGTGTGTGTGTGTGGGGGTCTGTGTGTGTAAAGCTTCTAACGCTCCCTTGCCAAAACAACAACATAGTGATACACCAACAAGTGCCTGTCTCCACTAGTGCTGGCATATAAAGCACTGCGACTATATGTTAGAGAAACAACATCACTAATGATCTGTTGTTGTGGGGCTGGGGGAGGGGCTAGGTTAGGTCTTATTAGGGGAAGCACGAGGATTGAAATCCACTCTGGTTGGCACGGTCCATGTCATGTGATGTTTGCATTGTCTCAACATGGCTGAGGTATGGGTAATGATGACAGAGATGAAGAGTACACACTGTTTGCCTTGCTGTTGTCTCTGGCCCGTGATTCTGGGAAATAAGTTAAGCCCTGGTGCTTCAGCAAGACAGGAGAGGATCAGTATTGATTAACTGGACTGGTTGACTTGGGGATGTTTTGAAATAGAATGAATAACACAAATTTTAACATTTTAAAAAGGCACGATGATCATCATTCTTTTCTAGATCATTATTCCGATCATCTTGATTAAATTAAAGCAAGGATAATATTGTTCAATATTTATTGATCAATATATAATTTTTATGTACCTTATGGTTTTCTTGTTTATGGAGATTGTTCTCATCATTTGGATTTGGTTATTTCATGGAAGCAGGCACAGATCATCCTTAAATATACTCAGAAACGGGGGAACCGTATACCTCTGGTCTTACTTACAGATTTCATGTCTTCACGTCCTCCACCACATTCTAACAACGCCGTTAGCATTGCGCTAAGGCACCATCACATTTCATACTTAACCCCACCCCAACCCCACCCTAACCCCACCCTAACCCCCCTGCTTCTCCCCTAGTAACACCAACCTTGCTCCCAAACTCTGACCACACCACCTCAAGCCCTCAAACCCCCTAACTCCCTCCCCAACGACCACCACCGCCACCTCCACCTCCACCCCCACCCCCGCATCCATCAGCAGGCTGTCATGGCGGAGGGGCTTGTATGGCGCTCCTTGATGCGGGCCATCAAGGCCTTCCGTCTAACGCGAGCCGACACATCATAATAACAGTAAGAGGCCTTTCCTGTCCAGTGTCATGCTTGGAGAGATTAGTTCCCCTCCACAAAACCCAGGTAATTTGCTTTCGCCGAAACACATTTGTAGATGGGAAGGCAGATGGGGGGGGGGGGGGGGTGGTTGTTCTCCCAGGTTAAGTATTTCACAGGGAGGAGACACCGGTGAGTCGCACCGTGTTTGGGCATCCTCCAACGCCGTTATGCCGTAAACTGGTTTTTAAGTGTATCACGGTGAAAAGCCTTTACCTTGGTCATGCATGCACCGCTGCATGCCGTGGTATGTAGTCGGTGACTGTGTGTCCACACTGGGGTCTCGGCCTCTCTCTCTCCGTCTCTCTCTTTCTCTGTCTCTCTCATGGTGTCTGTCTCTCTTTCTGCTAGCCTGCTGAAGTGGAAAGCAATATCATAACGCAGAGATATATTATCGTAAATGTGCTTTGACATTTTTTGAACAGAGAGGTAGATGGAAAAAAAAAAAGGGGAAAAAAAACATTCTCTCAGCTTTTGCACAACGTTGACGTCAGAGATATGCATGATTTGCTGTGTGTTTTACTAAGCAGTTCTGTCCATGCTAAATCACGAGCGGAAGTGAAGTTGACCACTGAGGGACAAGTCAGTAAACCATAGTTGTTTTATGGCTAACATTATTTCCTACTGAATTATTAGTCGGTGGAGTTACAGATCAGCATGGGTTTGACAATGGCGTTGATTTAATGGGACATTAACACATCAGTAATCCCGTGTGACCGTCGGGCAAATCCTACATTTAGTTTTTTTTGTTTTTTGACATATCTTTGGGAAAAATAATTTGTTATTGCAAAAGGTAGTTATGCTTTTTGTTGTTGTCGTTGTTTTTTCCCCAGATGTCTATTTCATTCTTTATTAATCACAGATGAAAATTCAGAATTCCCCTCAAGGTCTGGTGTGGGGAGTGTGTGCGTGTGTATATATGTGTTTGTGTGTGTGTTTTTACATTTGGTTCATGATCATATTTCATAAACAGCACATTTGAATTTTTATGTACAGAGTATGCAATATTCATGATAGACTGAATATGTAAATAGGTAACCTTTATTTATGACTCCCTGCCAGACTCTTACTTTTAAGTAATACTTTGCACGTGAAGATGGATAGATACAAATATTTATAAAGGCGACTATTTGTGTGGCCATGGTATGATTGATAATTAACAACATAATCAATGGGACAAAGTTATAATGCCTGCTATATATTTTATACGATTTCTGGGAATGCAATATAAATAACCATCTTTAAGTCAAAAGTACGCAAAGCCCACACTCACTGTTTACACAGAGGACAACAAGGAATAAAAATACGGGGTTCTGCTGCTTGCTGGCCTGCATTAGAAAATAGTGTGACACTGTTCAAAACCAAGAGAAAATATCCATATTTATTTGAATGAATAACCCGGGAAAAGGCCTGGAACCACTCAAGTCTGCATCTTTTAGTCACACATTTAATCCTAATGCTACATTCCATTACACTTGCAGCCCGTAAGTGCCGGGGAATTACCCGTTTGCAGCTGAAGGACTCCTTTTTCTCATTGTTTAGAGAGTGGTTAGCATGCCGCGGATGCTCCAAATACAATTTTACATCCACTTATGGAAATCCATTGTTCCTTGAACATTTCCCCATACAAACCAATATATGCTTTTCTAAGAGGTCCGAGACCTCAATTACATCTAAGGCAGTTTGTCCTGCTGCTCGCCGTGCCTGCTGAAGGGGCCTGGAACCGCTGTGTCAATGCTACCCTCTTGTGACCGCTTTGCAGCAGAGGCACTCTGTTCTCCAGCTGCAGCACAGAGCGCCAAGGAGGAGCCGCGTCTCACAGCAACGCTTGACGGCTCGCACGCTCAGCCCATCGCATCTTGGATTTCTATTTTTCTTGCTTTTTAAGAGGGACCCGTGTATTGCAGGTGGTGGGCTAGTCTCATAGTATAGTACATAACAGGAACGTTTTAACATTGATCAAACGTTATTGTATTGTCTCTTGAAAAATACTGGAAATATCCTATTTTTTCTTTAACAATTATCTTGACTGTGGGAGTCATTTAATAAAATGAATCAAACTAAAAACACATCGCCGCTGTGGTGAACCACGAAGACGAGGGCATTAAAGAAACAGCAAAACAGAGATAGGGACCGTGTTGGCGACGATACGGCTGAGATGTGACATCACAGCACGGCTGCAGGGCTCTTTCATTAGAGGCAGAGCCGTCTGCAGAGCTGCTCTGCTGACATGCAGACAGATATGCATGTCAGGGACATGAGAGCGGGAACAATTGGTGGGCACTTCTCCTGCTGTCCTATTCCTGGTGAGGTAGAAGGCATGCAGTCCTGGAATATAGACAGTAACAAAAGAATTAGACATGTGGACGAGCAATCCAGACAACAGCATGGCTCATTTGTCACAAATGGCAAAAAAAAAAAAGGGCCAAAAACTGAATTATAAACAAAGGAATTTGCAGTCTGTGCGCATTGCAGGGCGGAGGGTGAATTAGAGGTCCATACTTTAGTTAGCCATGATGTACATTCACGAAGAGGCTCGAAACAAATATTTGACATACATAATTATCAAATCTTTAAAAGTTGAAGAGAATGGACAACGTGAACTTATACCTGTAAATGAAATAGCTGTTAAGACAAAGCTGTCCATAGAAAAAAAAGAAAAATCCTGAACCACATCCTGCCGATCGATCAGCACCTCTCATCGAGGACTATCAGCCGTATGTTACGTTCAAACGATGTTACGTAACATGACAGCCGTCTCAGACATACACATGCCTGATTGTCTTCTCAATGGAAAGCCAACGCAGCAGGACACATAATGAGCCAGGACCATTAGATATTCTGCAGAGAAACAGCGTTTGAGATGACATCTTCCATCAAGTGTACCGAAAAGTAAGAGGGGACAGATAATCAATCCGAATGGATACATCAATAGCAATAAGCTTGGATCTTTCCCGCTGAAACATTAGCATTGCACTATCTAGCCGCTAGCTTGTATTAAAACCCAGATTATTGTTTTTTTTCCTTGTTTGTATTCATCAAAACAACCATTAAATTAAGACACATAACGACCAGTAAATAACACACCGAAAAAAAGTGCATTATTTCCCTCTCACTCTGTTGTGCTCCTATTGTGTGTGTGTGTATCTCAGAAGAGGGCCGTAAGACAGGGGTTGTGTTGACATCTCACACAGCCTCCCCCCCAGGTTAGAACGTGCCAATCACAGGCCTTGTGATTGCAGGAGTCTCCGCCCCACTCTCTCATTGACACCTCCTATCGACTTCCCTTCAAGCCGATCGGTGAGCCCAAACCGTTCTATTCAGGGTGACCCGGGCAGCCGGGGCCGTCACCACAGCGGCCGACAGCTTGATTTGTGCCCTCGCACGCGGCCCCTCCTTCTCAGCGCCAGCAGCCATGACTTGTGTTCACTCCAGAATGCATCTCAACTCATTTGACTCTGGTTTAATTCGCCCCGTCTCCATAGTTTACAGCGGGTGTGTCGTGGGAGCGAGCAAGCGTGGTTTCCATGGCACCCAGGGCGATGAGCGCGGACTTCAAACAGAGAAGAAGAATAGGTCCACGGATTTGTTTTGGTGTTTTTTTCCACCCTAACGCCCGGCATGCAAACATATGACCTAATAACATGCTAGACTGGTGTTATTTATGTCATATAATCATTTCAGGTCCCCGAGGACGGAGTCTACACACAAACCATGACCAAAATACATATTTAGATTTATTTGTCTGCGACTGTCCAATAAAACATATCCTTTGAATTTCCATCTCCGGGCTGTGGTCCCAGTGGGAGTTACGGGCTGAGAAATGTAGTGCTTTCAGGCTTCAGGGAACAGCAATGTGAGGAATGTTCAGGGTGGAGGAGGAGAAGAGCAGTTCGCCTCCCTAAATGTTGTACGATGAAGAGACAAAGAAGTCGTTTTTTCTTCTTTATTTTTTTCTTCTTTTACGTTTCAACAGCCTCCGAGGGTTCAAGGCCTGTGTGGAGAAATGGAGGTGCAATCATCATCCTCATCTCACGAGAGAAGATCCCCGTCTCTTCTCCGCTAACTCAATCTCTCTGTCTCCCATCTCTTCTGTTTTTTCTGTTCCCTATCCGTCGCCTTCGTTTCCAGTGTCTTCGTCTTCTCAGGGTTTTTTTCCGTTGCGGCTCCGCCCTTCTGTGAGAGACTCGAAACAATGTGCTTTCTATCAAGGAAAAACGTTTGGAAATACCCAAATGAGCACTTTTTCTGAATGCCATTTTCTATTACTGGGGAATAAAATGGTGGACCTCATAATGAAACAAGTCTAGATTGTATGGATGGAATTGGTCTTTTTAATGATGTGCTTATGAACACAGAGCAGGGATGAAAGTTGGGTGCCCTTCAGCGCTGATTCCGCTGCTATGCCACCCACACATGGCGGAGGGTGTTTGTGGTGGGGCAGACATCCCCCTCAGTGACCAGAGTCATAAATGAATTGCCATAAAAAGGATTACTCGCGAGCTCAATGGCTTTTTACGTAATTGTGTGGTGGTGAAAGTGGGTCAGGGTGCCCTCCATAAAATTACAATAAATTGTGCATTCTCTCAATGACTTGTTGGACGAAAAATAACCAGCCATTATATAAAAAACAGAGGCATATGGATGAGAAAAAGTATTGAAAAGCATTAAAATGGTAATGTTAATAATTCAGCCATATATCAAAGGAGCTTAAGTGTTTGAGTGTTCTTCACACGATTTCACATGAAAGTCATTAAAACCCATCTGCATTTGGTGATGTTTGGTTTGAAATAACGGCCTGGCCAAACACAACACATACTATATCCATGCTCCCAAACCATTTAATTGCGTAATGAAATTCCAAGCCAGTCTGCTTTTTGTCCCTTTTAGTAACACAATGTCGCTTGTCACACTAAACCCTAAAGCCTTTCTATAAAAAAAAACAAGTACACAATGGTTTCAATATTAGATGTTTGATTATTTTTTTAAATGTCAAATGTTTTGTTTACCCGCTACAGCGCTCAACATCGGCTAATTAAATCCTGTTCTGTTGCTAAGGACATGACAACACTGCAACTTGACACCTCACACTGCAAGTTCGTGAGTGATTTCAGATATCAATTAATTTCAACTTGATTTAAAAAATGACAAGAACTATTCTACTATTCTTTTATTCGGCTGAGGTGCTGCCATCACAATAGGGTGCTCGCCATATTGGTTTCCGCGACTATCTTTAATTAGCAATGATCAGGAGGAATTATAAGCAGTGGTTAACAACATTGCACTCCTCAATGACCCTGATAGATGGTCAATTATAGTGATCAGTTTGTGGCGTTTATTGGATTTAAAGTGGCAGTGATGGGCCCTTTTGCCCTAGCCTGGGTAATTATCAGATTTCTGCATGATTTAAGGAGACACGGTGCAACAGGAGGGACTTGACGTAGATTTAATACATTTCTCATCTATGTATTTATGCAAGAGTTAACAATGGGTGACATGGGGGAACACTGAGTCAAGTCAGTGTGGAATTCATTAGAAGCCTTGCTTAGACAGAAGTACAGCACGCGTCCACGTTGTTTTGTAGGCTTTGTTATTAACGACAGTGTGGATGCAACATATACACATACCAGCAACACATATTATTAGATTCAAGGTTTATCATAATCTATATATACTTTAAACCCAATATACTCTCCTCTATAATACAATATCACTACTGTACCGCAAAGTTAATGTCATTGTATCAAATAATTGGTTTTTTTTTCTATGAAACTGACCATTGTCACAAATCCCTTGGGGCGTTCTTCCATAGCCTCAGCTCAGAGTACAGAAGAAAGAAATGAAGAAAATAAAAATATAGAGACCAGCATGGGCCTAGGTCAATATGCCCTCCCCTCATCCTGCATGCAGTACAAAATAGAGACCAGGCAGACAGACCAATAAAGTTTGTCTACTTCTTCCATACAATCATCGGAGTTGCAGATCCGTTCCTCCTGCTCTCCGCTGCCCGGCGGATGATCTGGTCCCACGGAGAGAGAGCGGGCTAGCTTGCGCTCCGCGCAGTCGACAGCTAGCTGTATCCCGACACCTGGATGAGATGCACTGAAACGGCTGCAGCAAACTCAGGAGGAACATCAGCGCCTTGTTTATTCACCGGGCGGCTGTTGTTTTTATCCTTCTCTCCACATGCCAGAAAAGGTCAGAGACAGAGGATTATACCGTGCGGCTGAGGTAGAACTCAATAAGAGCTTGGCGGTGAAAACAGAATCATCCATATTTGAAGCAGCTGGCCCTAAGAGAGGGAGATCTTCCACCAGGGTGCCAATTATTCCACTTCTCAGGGTTTAGCTGTGGAAACACCTGAACAAACAAACGCAGGAGCCCAGGTGTACTTCACCGCGTAACCTCAACAGCCAGCAAGACTCTGAATTAGCAACTGAATTGATTTAGTAATATACTGTAGATGTTATGCATATTCAATATTTAAAATGTTGTATTATAATAGTTGCACGGATGGCTAAGGAGGTGCTCCATGTTCTGCTGAATAATAATCTTCAGATCTTCAGGTGTGCCTGGGTATGTATATCTTCTATTGTCCTCATGGACTTATTAAAGTCAGCACAGCCCCTGCTCTATAATCCTGATGTTTTATTAATCGTGTCCTCCAGTACAGCTCCCCAAATACTTTTTGATTTTGAGGTTTTGAGGAAGTGCAGTGAATTGGATACAGAGCCCGGGTCTGGGATGACAGCGTGCTTTATTTTGCTCTCCTATTGTGCAGGCAGGACACTATAGCAGCATCGCAGGCTGTTTGGAATGGTTTTGACATATACGGTATATGTTTGGTCCATTTCCAGTTAAGGGGAATACTGGGAATGGTGCTTTCGAATACATATACGAATACATATACCTGCCCAAATAGTCCATGTTACAGAAGCATGAGCAGAAGATTTCTTGGACTTCATTGCTCACTGCTCCTCTTTTCAGGCCTTTTCATTTTCATTAACTCATGAACCCACAAAGGCTTGACTCTTCACCAAATTATCCAATTTGGATCAAAGTACTGATGTTCATTTTGTTGGGGATGCTGGCTGTTTGAGGGTACATAAATTGCAATTTATCTTGTGCTGCTTCTATCATTGTTGAATCACCCTTTATTTATATTGAAGTGTGTAATTGGTTACATAGCAATGGAGGAGGGGGGGGGGGGGGGGGGGCGTTGCATAATTACACACACATACTATTTACTGTGATACGTTTGATGACATTAAAACTTGATTGATCTAGTGTCACCTTGATCTGCTGCTGGGTTAATATTAGCTCCATTGAGCAAATCGACATAAAAGCAAAATAATAATGGTACGAAGTACATACCACACGTTAGAAATAAGCTTCCATAATTCCCTGGTGTTTTATTTACATATTAACGGTTAATCTACCTCCTACTGATACTGGAGGTTCAGAGATGTAGGTTCAGAAGCTGAGATGCCCTTCTCTCATGTCCCCATGAACCCATGTTGGCTGGGGAGACTCCAT
>NC_082387.1:21115485-21142228 GCF_031168955.1 Gadus macrocephalus
GCCAGACTCTCCAACAGACGGGGGACGTGTGTGTGTGTGTGTGTGTGTGTGTGTGTGTGTGTGTGTGTGTGTGTGTGTGTGTGTGTGTGTGTGTGTGTGTGTGTGTGTGTGTGTGTGTGTGTGTGTGTGTGTGTGTGTGTGTGTGTGTGTGTGTGTGTGTGTGTGTGTGTGTGTGTGTGTGCGGGTGGGTGGTTGCGCGTGTTTGAATGTGCGGGTGTTTATTTGCCAATGCATATGTGTGTGTTTTTATGACACTATTTTATGACATATTGTGCATGTGCATGCGCACGGCCATGCATGTGATGTCAGGTTACAATTATGAGGGAGAGAGATGCGGAGGCAGGTCAAAGGGGAGGCCGTATAAAATGTCACTGCGCGCATCACTGGAGGCTAACAATTTCATGTGACTTTCACTGGACACAGTGAACTTGGGGAACACGAGCTGATATCACTGTGTATATATTGCTATAACTCATTGTAATGGAAATATTACATTTATAATTCAATATGTAAAATACATTTCTTTTACATATTGAAATGAATTATTTGATTAGAAGGTACATTTAAAAGTGTTTTTTTTGTGAAAAACTTAGTTTCAATCAAAACATCTGATTCAGTGGAGCTGAGTGCGGTGTAGAGATGGGAGTCATACACCATGAACTTAAATGGCCATTCCAAAAAAATAAAACAGATGACCACAACAACAACTCCAATTATATTAAAAGCCACCCTGGGTCTGGCTGTGTTTTTGTTTCTGGGTTGGGGGGCAGACATGGCAGCAATGAGACTAGAGCAAGTGACCTTTAATTGCACAAAGCATGGATATTATAAAGCCTTGCGAAGCGGCGTCCTGTGGGGCCGGTAAGCGCGGGCTCCTTAAAGTGTGTTATTATAAGCTATTCAGAAGACACAGGGGTTTTTTATGTGCACAGACAAGAGGAGAGAGTGGCAAGGGAGAGGGGGGGGGGGGGGGGGGGGCGTGGGTCATATCTGAAAATGAGACCTGCAGATTTCTACACAGCCCATAATAGGCTCATGCGGGCGATGGGGACATTGGGCCAGAGTAGATTTCCCAAGTTGAGATAGGGATATTATTACTCTCAGGGTGGTAACACAGGAAATCTCCATCTTCCGTCCCCAGACGGGTGTCAGCCCCATTACAAACCACACTGAATGACCTTTACACGTGAAAAGAAAACCTTTTGCTGTTCCGACCGGTCGGGTGTGAAGAGATTCACTTGAGGCATAATTTAGTCCGTGGCATTATACTGCTGTTTGGTTCATGCTGCTGTTATGCTATTCGGGGTAGCCATCATTTTCAGTGGAACATGAACAGATATGATACTACTCATAAATGCATTGTATTTTGAATTCACAATGACATGCTCAAGTGTATCTAGTGTGTGTGTGCTTTTGTTTGTGTTTGTGTGCTTGTGCATGTCCCTTGTGTGTGTATGTCTGCAAGCATTGATGCCTTTGGTGACCTTATCTGTGTGGTGAGACCTAAAGTGAACTCTCGACCAGTAAGGGTTAAGAGTTAAGAGACCCCCCCCCCCCACACACAAACACACACACACAAACACACACACATACACACAACAGACTTTCTGTCACATGCATCACACACACCTCACCTCACCTCAAAAACACTGCAATCGCTGATGCCTTTCACAGTTGTTAGCATGTGTTGCTGATATCTCAAGACTTCCAATGAGTGTGTCCTCACCTATTCCATAATTAGACGATTACTTCAGCAGGTGCTTCATTGCTCACAGCCAGATGCACTTTTTTTTCCTTTTTTGAGCTTTGACACCTGAATACTTTTCCGCAGTGTTTTGATTTCGGCAGAAGGTGAGCATGGATGCATTAGCTGGATGTCAACGCCTCCATGGCAGAGCAGTTTGGAGATCAACAGCGAGAAGTCGACTATCACAACAGAGCACATCGGTAAAGAAAATTCAAAGAAAACGCGATACAATCAGCTAATAAGCCTTGCGTTATTTTTCAATCTGCCCGCCAATGTTAACCTCAATTATTGCCTAAATTAGCATACATTGTGAAGTATATGTCTGTGCCATGCATGCTATTAACAATGAATATACTTAATTGCTGTTTATGCATAATAATGAGGCTTAGGTCATATAAAGTAACTGTGTTATTAGTATACTAGGAAATCTAATCTGTGAAACTCACTTTCTATCAATTGGCCCATAGTTCAGCATATGACAGTTGTAGTAGCCTACATCATGGCAAAAGTTAAGCTTGATCTAGGTGTTAATATGTTCAATAATCTACAGGCTGGGCACGAATGAATAAAACATACACTTGAAGGTAAAAGGCAGCAGTATAGCCAATTTCGCCACATGTTAGTGACTGTTCTTTGAAATGAAATGTAACAATTCAATTTACATTAGACCTAGACATGTTACCCTGAAGGTATTGGATGTGAATCAGCACACGTAGCGCGTGTTCCCCCATCATTGTACAACAATAGTGTAGGTTGACTCTTCGGCCATCATAGAACCATTTAAACCCATGAATGCCATTGCAGAGAAATCACTGTAACCCTGCGTTCACACCAAAAGATGCATTTGCTGCCCGAACAACACAGTCTCACTCCGAGAACGTCAAATACCGACTGTTGGCAAAGGCCCTTTAGCGTCGGTGACTGACGGGAAAGGTACCCTTTTTATTCGCTCGGTGACGGTAAAGGTACCCTTCGGCGTCTTCTGCATACGGAATGGGGGGTGCCTCACTACGTCTCTAATAGACGCTGTGAGCATCTTTCCTATTGGATAGTTTTTAGGATATTCTTCTGTGAAAATGGCGGACATACTTTTTATCCTGGGTGGAAAATATGATATTTTAGCATAGTTAAACCATTAAAAGTGTTTATGTAAACATTTTTAGCGAGAAATGTGCATTTTACTTTCATAATCGTCGTTCGGCGAATGTGAAGGATGTTTGGTTTGATAGATATGACGAAGAATATTTCATCGGGCGATAATGGCCGGCGTACAGGCATCCCGGGCTCACGAAAATAGGTGACATTGTCACGTTATTTAATCTATTATATTCGTATTTCTAAATGTTCGTGTCAAAAAACACAATTTTCAAACTCATGCATATCAACTGGAAGTATTTGTCGTGATTTGTCACTAAGCACGACTTCCATCTAAGGTTCTGTCCGGGAGCTTTCTCCCTATTGTCCCTTAAGGAGCTCCGTACAGAACATTTATTGTTAAAAATTGTCTGTGATAACTAAGAATATGACAGCTTTTCCAGTCTCACCAATATGCGCACAGATCGCACGGTTTGACACTTTCAAGATGCGTGCAGTAGCCTACATACGCCCAATGACCATTTCGTGTGCATACGATACGCAAAACCCAGCATTAACTACTGTGGAGGGCGGATACGTCCATTTCGCGTGCATATGTGCATATGATACGAAAAACCCAGCATTAACTGAATGGGAGATGCAATATTTTAGGACATATTCACCATTTAACGTGTTTCTAATGACATTTCTACCGAGAAATGTACTTTTCCCTTGAATAATCCTCAGTCAGTGAATGTGTATGATCTTTATTAATCTTTTTTATCTGAATGGGAAATGCAGCTCACGTGTTTCCTGCTTTTGTGTTATTAAACCGTTACTTTATGTAACTTTTAATGATATCATCTTGTTAGAAACACGTACGTTTTCGTGAACACTGGATTACGTCGCATTTCAACATAAAATAGCGTGTTATACACACACACACACACACACACACACACACACACACACACACACACACACACACACACACACACACACACACACTGCATTTCGCTGCCAAATGAATAAATACTAAGGCAGAATAAAGAATAAATTAATTCATTATCATTCAACTTCAACATGCGTTATTACAGTATAGTGGTGGAGGGATGACGTGTGTTGGCCAACCCGGAAGTGAGCGTCGCCCTGGGTTCCCTTGACAAAAAGCCAACGGGTTTTTCCATTTGATTTTGGATTATTGCAGAAAAATTAGCATCTTTGAAGCACCTCCTCAAAAACTGAAAATAAATAAAAATAACTGTGCTCCAAAGAAAGAAATGTAAACCAATGCATTCCGAATGGGAGTGTTTCTCCGATTTTTCCATGCTACACAGAACGAAATGTAAACCCATGCAAATAAAGACTTCATGGTCATAATCATTTAAATATCATTAATCTCCTGAGGGTGGTATTCTATTTTTTTCAACGGGGCTGAATCCAGTCACTTGACCGTCATGGTTGCTATGGTGGTTGCTATCCACCAGCCCCTCTAATCCTTACTGTCCGTCCACACCAGAAGCGAATTGAGCGACCAAATCGCCGGAAGTCATTCACTTTCTATGGGCAAGAGCGACCAAAGCGACCAAAGCGACCAACGCTACCAGCGGCCAAAGTTGAGCGACCAGAGCGTCAAAAAGAAGTTGAAAACTTTTTAACTTTATGCAAATGACTATTATTCGCTTCAGCGACCAAACACTGACAGCCAATCGGAATGTAGACGCTCTTCGCTTGCGTGGATCCCAGGGAACATCGGCAGGCACTTTGGTTCCTACCTACCTTTATTCACTCACTGAACAAAATGTCGGCTGAAGTATTAATCGCGGCTGTAACTGGGCACCCGGTGTTGTACGAACCCACCCTTTTTCAGTTCAGAGATCGAAACGCCATAGTGGTTTGGATATCAAGTGATGATAAGCGGGAGTATTTATAGGCTACATCTAGAACGTTCGTATTTAAGCGGGAATCATTATAATTTGCTCTACATGCCACCAATCTAACCAACCAATCGCGTGTAGCATGCTTTAAACAAAACCGTCACATAAACAAACTAATCGACAAGACGAGGGATAAATGACAAGGGATATATCTCTTGTCTTTTATCCCTCTATTCCCCACTATTCACGGAGCCTGAGGTGAATAATTTTTAATTAAATAGTCTAGATAGATAGATAGTCAAGTCTTTATTAATACCAAACGACACAAATCGTCGGGAATCCATTTAGGTGGTTCGTCCCACACAGGACAGTAGCCTACAAGACCACACAGAACAAGTCTGACTGGACATACACACAATACATCACATTAAAACTAGACACGCGTTGATAGATAGATAGACAGAAAGGCCTAGATAGATAGATATGTTCCATTATTTGCCTTGCGGAGCCAACCAGTCCTGTGCACGTATGCAAATTAGCCATGTGCGCCAACGTCTATTTGTTTTGAATGCGACGAATGAGTGCAGATCATGATTTGCAGATCCAGATCAGTGAAACATATTTCAACTACTACAGCACGCAGGGTTTTTTGTTCTCGGTTGTAATTAGCCTACATTTTAGGATTTTTTTTATATTGGGGGGAATCACTGTCCTACTTGTTGTCGAAGCACTTTATCGAACAAGCAAAACCGTCTCGGCAATATGGCCAAGGTGTATGGGAGAGTTCAATATTTGATATGGCTGTCTGTAGGGCCTACTAAACGCATACGGCTCCTTTAAATGCGTCTGCATAATTGAATTGTAGGTCATGAGCGACTTGAGCGACCAAAGCGAACAGAAAAATTCGCAGCGAAAATTCGCAGCGACCAAAGCGTCTTTGACGCTTTGGTCGCTCCTGGTGTGGACGTACAGTTACTGTCCGTCCACACCAGAAGCGAATTGAGCGACCAAATCGCCGGAAGTCATTCACTTTCTATGGGCAAGAGCGACCAGAGCGACCAAAGCGACCAACGCTACCAGCGGCCAAAGTTGAGCGACCAGAGCGTCAAAAAGAAGTTGAAAACTTTTTAACTTTATGCAAATGACTATTATTCGCTTCAGCGACCAAACACTGACAGCCAATCGGAATGTAGACGCTCTTCGCTTGCGTGGATCCCAGGGAACATCGGCAGGCACTTTGGTTCCTACCTACCTTTATTCACTCACTGAACAAAATGTCGGCTGAAGTATTAATCGCGGCTGTAACTGGGCACCCGGTGTTGTACGAACCCACCCTTTTTCAGTTCAGAGATCGAAACGCCATAGTGGTTTGGATATCAAGTGATGATAAGCGGGAGTATTTATAGGCTACATCTAGAACGTTCGTATTTAAGCGGGAATCATTATAATTTGCTCTACATGCCACCAATCTAACCAACCAATCGCGTGTAGCATGCTTTAAACAAAACCAAAAAAGTATTTGAAATCGTCACATAAACAAACTAATCGACAAGACGAGGGATAAATGACAAGGGATATATCTCTTGTCTTTTATCCCTCTATTCCCCACTATTCACGGAGCCTGAGGTGAATATTTTTTAATTAAATAGTCTAGATAGATAGATAGTCAAGTCTTTATTAATACCAAACGACACAAATCGTCGGGAATCCATTTAGGTGGTTCGTCCCACACAGGACAGTAGCCTACAATACCACACAGAACAAGTCTGACTGGATAATACACACAATACATCACATGAAAACTAGACACGCGTTGATAGATAGATAGACAGAAAGGCCTAGATAGATAGATAGATATGTTCCATTATTTGCCTTGCGGAGCCAACCAGACCTGTGCACGTATGCAAATTAGCCATGTGTCCCAGTGTCTATTTGTTTTGAATGCGACGAATGAGTGCAGATCATGATTTGCAGATCCAGATCAGTGAAACATATTTGAACTACTACAGCACGCAGGGTTTTTTGTTCTCGGTTGTAATTAGCCTACATTTTAGGATTTTTTTTATATTGGGGGGAATCACTGTCCTACTTGTTGTCGAAGCACTTTATCGAACAAGCAAAACCGTCTCGGCAATATGGCCAAGGTGTATGGGAGAGTTCACTATTTGATATGGCTGTCTGTAGGGCCTACTAAACGCATGGCTCCTTTAAATGCGTCTGCATAATTGAATTGTACGTCATGAGCGACTTGAGCGACCAAAGCGAACAGAAAAATTCGCAGCGAAACTTTGTGAGCGACCAGAGCGTCTTTGACGCTTTGGTCGCTCCTGGTGTGGACGTACAGTTACATGGCTCTAAAAACCACGCGGCAAATGAGCTGCCGTAAATTGTGTTGTTTTTGTCGTAAACTAGTGTCCGATGGTTAAAAAATAGACGGATATTCCAAGGTATCCTTAAAAGGCAGCTTGGATGTTTTTATTTTCTGCAGTTTAGACTTCTTCTATAACCTATTTTTGAAAGCAAAACACCAAGCTCATTGATTTAACGAGGCAGGGTTATTTGAAACAATTTATTAAATATTTATGAGAGGTCATTCCTTCTCCTGAGTTTTCTTCCTATTTATGTCTAGTGTACAACCCTACTGTCCACAAGCATCACCCCCCCCTCCCCATATGGATTTGGAGAATTGTTGCCACGTCCCAGTGGTGGAGGTATCATATATATGAAAGAGGGCATTCAATTATACTACAATGATCAATTAGGAGGCCGAAGCCCTAAAGGAAGTGATGCAATAGGTGACTGGGTCGACGACATTTAAGTAAGCTTTACTTTGAGGTCTCTTATATATCAAAGGGGGTCTCATAGGACGCATACGCTTCAACCTGTGGCTCCGGCCCTACAGGAAATGACTCAGCAAGTGCTCCATCTCGTTGCACCTGCACCCAGCGGCTCGCTTGCAAGATTTTGGCCTGAAGTTATTCCCAGACCTACACCGTAGCCATCCAACCTGCATATCTGAGAATCAGGCCTCTCTTTAATAATGACAAAATGTATGAGAGAAATACACATTAACTTTTGACTCATAAGCGGCGTGGTGCCGGCTCCTTTTGACCTTTTGACCCCAGACTTCTGGGGGAATAGCTGAATCAATTCATTAGTCAATCAAAAGCATGTAAATATCTTTCCGGTGGCGTAAGAGGGAGAACAAGGTGTCCTTCAACATCTACGCTTCCAGGCGATTGCAACGGTGCCACACATGAGCATATTCGAACATGTTTAATGGTAGTAATTAGCTGTCGAAATTGGAGGCCTTAATCAATAATGAGCAGCTATTGATTTGCTTCCCGATAGAAATTTGTGACAAATGACATGTTATTTAGCCTCTACACGTTGAGTTGAGTCCAATGACACCAAGCATGACACTCTAGAAAATGGTAACATGTATTTTACATGGTACACCTAGGTCTAGGACATGATCTCGGTGTAGCAAGAGGGCAAGCTTGATCTCATTGGACTCAGCTTAACGTGTAGATGCTAAATAACATGTAATTTGTCAAAAATCTCCATCGGGAAGCAAATCTATAGCTGGTCATTATTGATAAAGGCCTCCAAAATCGACAGCTAATTACTACCCCGAAACATATTCAAATATGATCATGTGTGGCACTGTTGCAATCGCCTCGAAACGTAGATGTCAAAGGACACCTTGTTTGCCCCGTTACGTAACCGGGAAGATATTTTCATACTTCTAATGAATTGATTCATATTTTAAGGTTCTCGGAGTGAGACTTTAAGTGGCTGCAGCAGAAGTGTTGAGACGAAAGATGATATCAAGACATTTATAGAATATTCCCATTCACATTATGATTCTTCGTCATAACATCCGACCAAACATCCTTTACAGTCACCAAGCGAGGATTATGAAAGTCCAGGCCCCCCCTTCCGGCACTCGGGGTCCGACTGGGCCAAGTTTAGGGCAGGAAGGGCCCCCCATTCCGGCCCTCGGGGTCCGACCGGGCCAAGTTTCGTGCGGGGGTCCCAGTTAGGCCTTAGAATAAGGTATTCAAATTTCAGGGCGGTAGGACCTTCCTATCTCAAAAACTGTTTTTCCACCACATTCTGAACCATTAGGTCTTGCAGGTAACACTTCTGAGGGGCTTTGCCAACAGTCGGTATTTGACGTTCTCGGAGTGAGACTGTGTTGGCCCGAACGCGTTGACGCCGAAGTTTTGCGGCGCAGCAAAAGTTTTGCGGCGCAGCAAAGGTTTTGACGCGCAGCAAAAGTTTTGCTGCGCCGCAGTTTTGCAGCGTGGGAAGTTTCGCGGCACGGCAAGTTTTGCCCGCTGTGCTTCTGAATTCATTCACAACCATGGCCGACATTACGAGCATTGCATGTCTTTACCTGTTGTGGAAGAGGGAGAGACGTCGGAATGCCCGTCGTTTATGGGTTCATGAGACCATTCGGAGCCTGGAAGGCTGGTGCTGCCTGGCACCCAACTGGGTTTTGTTTGGGGTTGTTATTCTAGCCCTTTAGCATACTCATAGTTTAGTTTAACTGTAAACACAACTACACTACAGAATGCTGATTTGTGGGTTTTTTCGAGTTACTAAATAAATGTAACGGTAGTGAACTCTAGGTCACTCCAAGGGAGTAACACTGATTGGCTGTTACGGCATGTCACTCAGTGGCAACGCCTCAGTGGCAACGCTGTTGAACGCTGATTGGCTGTCATCACGCGTTTGCTGCCGAAAAGTTGAAATATTTCAACTCGAGCAGCATTTGACGCGCCGCAAAATACGTGAACGCGCCCGCTGCCCGGAGGGTACGCAGGGTAACAGTCCATGTGACAGAAAAACATTTGTCAGAAAACTCAAATATCTTTAACTCAATGTGAGATAAGATTGAATTTAATTGAATATGTTTAAGCGATTAACAATAATATGATGTCAAAGACGTTGTTCTAAAACGCTATCGTGACATCATCATCGATAGAACAGAGGTGGGCGTTGAACCTGCAAAGTTAATATTTACTCATGCGACACAAATGATCCGGAAACGTTTCCCTGGAAAGGTGTCAAAGTCCAGAGTCTAAATCTGAAGTTGATTGTTGACTCCAAACAAGACGGCTTTTAAAAGTCAACTGAATAACGATAAGTATGATTCTCATTTCACTGCATTGTGTGTGTGAAATGTGTATGAGTAACGTTAGAGAGTTAACAGACATTTCTTCATTGGGTCGGAGCACAGTGTTCCCACATAGGCCATTTTATATTGTCATTAATAATTTGACTCATTTGCTTTCGAGGCTGTTGATTTTATGTGTTCACATTTGGAAATCTTTTGTTATTTTTCGTTAAACCTTAGTAAAATTAACATTTTATTATTCATTGACATTTATTTGCATGCAACGTTATTGAAGGAATAAAGTGAACAATTAATGTTGGAATAATCATATATGCTTGACACCAGTTGATAGTTGATTTTATATTACAGAATTCCAAGTTAAGGCTCCAAAAAGTATAATTCATTCTTGCTCATTTGTTTTTCAGTTTTGTCTGAATACGTAAAACTATCCAGCATTTTGCTTTACAAATCGCTGTTTGTTGTATAAATTATCCTTTAATTTGATCAGCTTAATTGCAATAGATTCTGTAAACATCAAGATTAAGTGCAGCAACTTTGTCAGCTGGATGCTTTAAAGTAATCTAATAAAAGTGGAGAGGAACCTTTGGAAACCACTTAGCCTATTAAAGGCTTGCATACCCATTAGGCTAAAATTCCCCTGGACAGGAATAGATAGCAATTGATTGGTATTTCCTTGCAAATATGTGATCACTTCTACTAATTTGTATTTGGTGAAGTCATGGAGTGGTCTCCAAATGTTTTTTCGTCGTTGGTCTCACTTATCATCCGGCCAAGGATTAGAAAGCCCTTCTTTCTTCCGGAGCGTAATAAGGCAGAAGTCATTACTGTGGAGTTCTAATAGTCTTAGTGAGGGGGGAACCACCAGGATGCAGCCTATGTGTTCACTCTCCCTCAATTGACTTAGAACCGGCATTAACATTAACCTCACCTCTGCATGACGAGTGATGGCTTCTTCCACCAACAGCACGGATGTTCTAGTCGTTTGTAAAACATATGCAAATGAAAGCCGACTCCCCCAGTCCTGCACTGCCTTGCTACGTTTCAGCACATGCATTCATGTTCTGATTGCATTATGCCTAGGGATGCTAAAGTATGGTCACTGTATTTTCAGTCCCCCCCATATGTCTGACACGCTGGATCCGAGCAGAAGCCCAGACCTGCCAGAGCCCATTGGGTCTGTTGGGGTGGTCGCATCGCTGCACAAGGTCCCTAATGGCTACCAAGTTGTGAGTAGACGGGCCTTCTAGTCAAACACTGCATTACAAATCTGCGTTACAGCGATGTAGTAATTTGAGGAATTAAGCTTTGTAATAATTGATGTATTCAGGTTTTTTTCTCATGTTAAATTACATAATAAAACACAAAGAACATATTTGTACAATCCAACACAGCCATATTGTTGGCAGCATTTAAAGGGATTACTATTTGTTCAGTAGCAACAGATAATTACTTATTTATTAAGTTTACTTTGATGATTTTCAGAGTTCCTCTTCCCAAATGTATTTATTCATATTAAGACACTCTTTGCAAGACTCACCAGAGGCTAAGATTTAATGATCCTTAGCAGATGCCCAACGCTTTCAACTGCCATTTTGCATTTAGACTCATTGGAAATGGTATTGCTAGCATAACAAGTTATACAAGACTAAGGATATCTGGGTCATGGTAGAGAGTACAGGTGTGGAGATGGAATAATCTAAGAGAACGTTACACCTGTAAACGTTGACCAAATGCTATCAACGAGTCTACGAACAGTATTGTGAGACGCGTTGGGTAGTAGTGTCCCCAAAATGGAACGAATATCATTTTCTCTGTCCTGGCTCTGGTCCATGTATGGAGAGGAGCTTCCTAAACCCCCTTCCTCTTCCTCCTGCTTCTCCGTTCTTTTTCCTTCATTTCCCATGGTGCTCCGACCTACAATCCCTGTTTATTGTAAGCTGGCAGATGATGGCAGGCTGGCATGGAAATGGAGCCACTGGCAGGGAAGCTAAACACACACCACATGGTAGACTGACAAACAAAGAGATTCCCCACCAGACTTCCTGCCTGCTTCTGTGCTCCAGCTCTGCACTATGCGTGGCAGTTTGATGTGCATAACATTGTGCATGTTATGCAGGGCTTGGAACAAAAGTGTGTTCACAATTGTTCCCTTGTAATACACACTTGGAAATGAGGTTGGAAACCGGTGTTTGCTGGAGTTTGTTGATGAAGCTCGTTTACACTTAGCACAACGCAACATTAATATAATTTAGGTTCTGTGTTCAAGCCTTGAATCTGACTTTTTTTGTGTATCATTTTCTAATCCAGCAGGGAATTTGTAAACATGATTATGTTAACATCTGTGTAATATCCAGGTACAAACAGTGTTATAACACACTACTTAGCCTACATGTGGAGTCTGTTAGGGATGATGAAATCCCAGTGTGGGTATTGAATGTGTGCTCGACTAGATTTGTCTATAGGCCTGCTGGGAAGCTGGCATGCCTAAATCCAGCGCTCCCATGAATAAATGGTATGAGCTCCAGCCCTGTTTATCCTGCTATGACACCTCTGTGAAGCAGGGCCATGGCGTGAAAATAAAAGTGTTACACAAAGGAAGTGTGAGATTCTGTCTCTCAAAGCGTGCGAGTAAAATCCTATCTGAAAGTTAAGCGACGACTGATACAATACATAAGACCTTATGGCTCACATAGGGCCTACTATACAGAACCTCGTGCAATTCCTTTGTCTCAGTAGTATAATCTTCGTCTTCTTTACCATTTCTATGCACCTGATATGAACATATGTAGATGCAAAGGGAGTTACGGGCAATTTGATACAGAACTGCCCTACTTATTAAACCTTCGTTTTTTTGTGTACTAGATATGCTTGTAGCTCCAGCGTAACTTTCATTTATTTATTAAAAAGAAAATATTAATAAATTTAGCCATAAAATATGATCCTAATATTTTCCACCAATAAACTGGATGCAAAAGACTGCATGAACTTCTACGATAGAGGACAGATATGGATACGTTCATCAGAAAACCACTATTGCATTACGTATTTTCTTAAAGGATTGAGTGTATGTAGACTTGAAATAGATGTTGATCCATACTCTTAATACAGTGCATAAAGGCGGCTGATTCCCACTTTTGCTGCCTCCTAAAGTGTGATCAAATCTCTGAACGTAAGCAGGTTGTTTTTACGCTAGAGAGCAGAGGCTGTGATCAAACACCCTCCACTGGGATGGAGCTTCACCGAGCCACCGCCAACCACCCCTCCCCACGTCAGACATCCCGGGCAGACACATCCACACAGCCCACACGCCCTGGTAGGGCTGCACAGGGGTGGGTGTGTGTGTGTGTGTGTGTGTGTGTGTGTGTGTGTGTGTGTGTGTGTGTGTGTGTGTGTGTGTGTGTGTGTGTGTGTGTGTGCGTGTGTCTGTGTGTCTGTGTGTGTGTGTGTGTGTCTGTGTGTCTGTTTGTGTCTGTGTGTGTATAATTCAAATCCAGCTGGGTATTTGACATGAATTCATTACCATAACACAAGTTTATTTGAAGAAGTACTTATTAGGGATCTGAATGTGATTTGTTATGACATTTGGTCTCTCTCCTGCTTGGTGTTGGATGTTGCTCATCCAAGCATACTCATCAATACTCTGCTATCGCTTCTACTAAATAATATTTGGGATGATTCATCTGTTTTTGGATGTTCTTATTATGTAACTTGTTAAAAAGATAGAATTGCTGTCTTGCTTCAATTAATGTAGGTGTAAAGTTGCCATTTATGTCAGATATGCTTTAAAATAAGTTGCCTTCTAAAGTAACCAACCAATGATATCTCTATGTGACTCTATGGACCGGTATATATGTTTTGTTCTATTTGCTCTAAATGAGTTCTTGATTGAGAGCCATAAGGTGCTGCAGGTCAGATGCTATGGGGACCGTACCAGGCTAGCTTCTGTAGTGCAGAAGTGCCCTCAGTGCTACAGTTATTCATCACAGTTCCTTGTGATATTACCAGAAGAGGAAGTGTGACTACTAGGCACAGACATTAATTCTTCCTCGACGTGATCCTGGTTAAACACTTTGTCCTAGAGCAGTCTTTGGATCTCCTTCAGCGTAGCAGTCGTGGAACTCGGGGTTAGACGGCCCGTCTGTGAGTATGCATACAGCCCTGCCCTCGCGCCATCATCGCTCGGCGCCTTAACATCTCCTCTTTCTTTTTTTTCTCCGAGTGTATCTTGTCGTCCTTCAGCGTTGTAGTCATCTCAAAAGTAAAAAAAAAAGGAAAGGACTTGTAAACACAAACCCCCCCTCTACCTTTTATTTATTACTTTTTTTTTCCCGGTTGATTTTGAGCCGTTGCCTCGGGGGCGACGTCTGAGCAGTTGGTGGGTGATTCACATGCGAGCGGCGTCGCACCTCGGCTGCCCGCACTGGCAGGATGATGCCTGAGGTGCCTCTTCAGAGGACCCCGCCCTCGTTAGCCCTCAACTTGACTTTAGGTTTCACCCAGCCAGCCCTGTGTTTACTCTGACAGGATGCGCTGGCTACTGACCTGGAAAAAGTGGCCGAGACGGCTTGTCTTGTAGGGGAGAGAGAGCGAGGCTGATGATGTATTGGTTTCCTTCTGGGACGCCTCTCACGGCACTCCCATTGGGGGAGCCTGCAATCTCTCTCTCTTTTCTTGCCTCTCTCTCTCTCTCTCTCCTTTTTGAGTCTCACTGCCTTTTATCTTTCTCTCTGCCTCCCTCTGTGTGTCTCTGTCTCTCTGTCGCTCTCTCTCTCTTTTTCTCTCTCTCTCTCTCTGTTATCTATCCATCTTCCTCTCTCTCTCTCTCCCCCTGCATCCCCCACCCACCCCTCCTCTCCTGCTCATCCCATCTAGTCAGTGGTGGTTTTGCATGAGTCTCTCCATGCCATGAATCCCCCCCCCCCCCCCCCCCCCCTGCAATACCCAGACACTGTGGGGGTCATTCATCATTATTGTCAAGCAGGGGGGGTAGTAATGTGTGTGGGTGGGTGCGGAGATCCATGACTTCTTCATTTGAATGAACCTCATTAGATTGACTCCTCTTTGTAAAAGATCCCCTTAGAAAATAAGCCTGGCAGTTATTTAGGGGATTGGCCCGTGATGGCCAATGGAACATGACGTTCCAATCGGGCGTATTTGCTAAAACGATGGAGGAGACTCTTTGTGGATCCGAGGGCAGGATATGTTTTTGCTTTGTCATTCTTGAGGAGTGATGTATGAGACCTTTAGTTTGACTCGCAAAATGCAATCACTAAACGTGCTATCGATGAGCTATATTCTCTCTCCATCTCCGCCTCCACTGACGCAACAAAGACAAACTACAAACAGGGGTTTGTGTCGTCCATGGGCACATTATTTTCGGTTTTAATATATTCTTATTGTTCATTGGCACGTTATCGTCAGTTGTATTTGCTGGTGGCTTCGAAGTCAACACAAACAAACGACAGACCCAAAACAAGGTGTGACTCTTTTAGCAGATGCTCAGCGGATACAATAGAGTTTTAAGGTCTCCCTCATATTCGTGCCAAATATAATCCCTGCTTTCCCACAGAAGCAAAAAAATAACAAGTTTGGGATTTTTTCCTTATTAGAGCAGATCTTTGTCGGGCATCTTTAATCAGCCTGGTCCCTGGGGGACAGTATTTTTAGCCACCTTTTTGGTGGAGGCTGAGACTCCTTTACCCACACAGAGCACTAATGAGATGGAGCAGTGGTGCTGGCAAGCCTTAATTAAGTCTAGCGTATGGTAGGAGAAAAGGCAGGAAAGCAACATGCTCGTGGCGCACATACATTAACTTTATCCCACCTTATGCACCGCAGTTTTTTCTCCATGTGTTGCCTTCTCTTTTTTCTCCTCTTCTTCTGTTTTTTCACATAGGTTGCACAAACAACAGATGGCGGAGATGCAGACCTGTGGAAGGACGGCTTATTCAAATCCAAGGTCACCCGCTATCTCTGTTTCACCAGAAAAAACGTATGTGCAGATGGAAACTTCTTCTTTCTCCCAGCAACAGCGTTTCTCCAACACCTGTATGGTGGGGTTTGGTGTTTTGCTTCTGCAAGGGCTAAAGTCATGACAGGATCTGCAATATGGGAACCCAGCACTCAAACAAAAGTGTTATGTCTTCAAATTTCCGACGCCCCTAGTTCTTAACTAATAATACCTTTTTTGAGATTTAACTTCTTTACGTTTTGCATCCTCCTGAGAATAGTGTTGGTTGTTATTCAAATGTATAGCCTACATAGAGGGTTTCAAATTGTAACCTGGGATTCTTCAGAGATGATATCTCAAGCGATTACATTTTTATTTCAGTTTAACTAGTCTCTCTTAATGGAAAATACACATCTAAAGCCCATCTGGTTAGGTCTGCTATTTATATGTTGTATCTGATGATGCAAGATCCATCTATGCCTAGATAACATTATTTCAGTAATAATAATGAATTAATAGCTATAATCCCCACTACAAACATTCAAAGTACCCATATCTCAGTCATAATACTAAACTATAAAATTTAATATAGTATCAACTATTTACTGGATTTTTTGTTCGCGTGTATAATAATTAGTGCATGAGTAGTAATATGAAAATAATCATAATTGTTCTTCTTTCATGGTCTTTCATAGATATCCTTTATAATACCCTGTTTACTTTATGGCCTCTCTCTCTCTGTTAAGAATAAAGCTCAACCAATAGCCTCCCTCCATTACCTGTGTATGTTTTTTTAAATTCATGTCGGCATTGTTTTCAATGTGCTGACACAGATGTAACATGACAGAGCCATCAACAAAGGCTATTTTGTCTGCCAATCAATGACGCCTCAATTCTAATTGTGTACGACAAAAACAGATTCAGCAGAATTAGCCCCTGGATATATGGCAAGCGAGTAAATAAGTTGTGATTCCTGGCGCTCTAGGTCGGGAGAGATGCCTTCCTTTGTCACATTATGATGGAAAACTATTCTGAATATTTATAGTAAAATATGGAAGAATGAAAGAAGATAGAGCTACAATACTGTTCCATGCAAAGCAATGATATGTATCCATATTCCTTTTTAAGTCTATATAAAAACTATAAATACAATTTAAATAAACTGAAGGGGCCACATAAGAACGTTTTTTTTTCAGTTTTTAAAGATGTGATTTAAAAATGGATTTTCATCACCTTGTTTCAACAAGGTTTTAAAAAGTATGTTATTACAATTTACTATTGAAATCAGTATTATGAACTATGTTCATGTATTCTGTTCACATACGCTACCATCATACGTCACACTGTAAAGAACTTATATATTTCATGTGGACGTTTATGGATATCATTTTCAATGATACCTCTCTCTCTTTTTCTCCCTCGGAGCAAAGCAAGACAGTGTAGTTGTGGACATGAAGTTCATTGACCTCCGAGATGCCATGCCAATGGGCTTCACGCCCGTCCTGGAAACGTTGGACACCAGTAAGCAAACATCACAAACACCACAAACACAAAACAACACAAGCACACCCGCCTTTTTCTGCCTTTCATATTCTGAGCTGCATTTCTTTTGTCTGCTGTGTTCTGCCTCTGGAATAAGCTTATGGTTGCGGTCCTTCAGGGCAGCTTTGCTTGAGATAGTGAATGTTTTATTGGTGCAGGTTAGCTTAATTTATGGTAGTCTGTGGGAATAAAATAAACATTTTGCCCCGGAGGTACAAGAGGGAAGAGAATCATGAGTCATTGTTTATCTCAGCTGGAGCTGTGCTTTTCTTTATGAGGGGCTTATTTATTTATGTATTTATTTGAGGAGAGGACGAGTGGATAGGGGTTATCTAATATTAATGAAATGCATTCCCCAATGCTTTAGTGCTTTTTGAGTGCTATGTATTCACACTTCTCCTCCTGCTGCTGCCCGTCCTCATCCACGCCTTGGAAACGTAATAATATTTTGGTGCGGGGAGTAAGGACAGATTATTTATTATTTTTACTATCACGCATTTGCACTACACTTCCCGGCTCTGCAGAGGAAATAAATGAGCACTGCACGAACGCAATATATGGCATGGCAATGTTTTGTGTTTTCGTACCAGAACGAACAAAAGAGATTGTTTTGTTTGGCCATGGTGTTATTTAATGTTTTATTACTTTGTGTGAATCCATGTTTAATGTATCCCTCTGACATTATGTATGAGATCCTATCTGGAATATCCAGCTTTAAAATCCCTGTTGTGCACTATGGCTGATAGAGGGTTCACTTGCCTCTGTCATTTTTACCTACTAAAATGATTAAGGTTATAATAATGCACGTGGATTCTGTGGCTATTTTCTTTTAATCCAAGCAAGTCATCCAGCAAATATATTGTAACATATTAGATTGCTTACGGGATAGAGTAGCGGCTAGGGGGGTTTGAGTCCCAGTCCATCGGGCCTGGGTTCAATCCCATATTCAGCCCCCCTGTCTACAGCCCCCCTCCAACGAGATGCCTCGCCCTTACCTGCTCCTGAACAAACTGGAACATGGAAGAAGAATTTAATGCTAATTCAAAAAATATTCAGGAGGCAGAATTAAAGAATCCAGGCGGCGATGAATTCCAGAAGAGATGATCAGGGGCCATCTTGCATGTTGAAAAAATACCTTAATCTTCATCATCACGCAACATATTTTTTTTTTGATCTGTTGCCCCTGCTTCGTTAGAGGAGCCTGCGCTGAGGAAGAGGAGGCTCTGTGTGAAGATCTGCCCGCGTGCTTCGGCCCAGACGGTTCTCTATGACATTCAGGTCATGGGCCGGTCCAAGCTCCCCCGTACTCGCTACACCTGTATCGGGTGAGTGGTTGTTCCTTGATTACGTATCGTCCATCATCAAGCGATGTTCAAAGAGCATTGTTTCTGCATGGACTTGGATCAAATTTACATTTAGATTATGGCAGACATATTCAGAAGACGTTTCTTTCCAAAGCAACTTACTTATATCGGTGCCGGTACAGTAAGGGTGTTCATGTAACGCAAGAGGGGTGTGGGGGGGTGTGCGGGTTAAGGGGGAGGCTTAACAATATCGAATGAACATTGAATGGCTCTGTTTAGTTTAAGAGCAAGGCATCTACAAAGCCAGGGTGAGGGGTTCTACTCCCACTGGTCCCAACCATGCTCAGAATGAATTCCATCCTTCCAGTATTGTTACACGCTGTTGAATAGTGTCCGCCAAATTACATATAATGCATGATGAAACTCTTAACCGTGAGATATCGCTGGGATTAATCGTCAGATGTGTGTTTCCCACAGTGAGTTGAACAATATGAGCATATGGTACAGTGCCGGAGATCTTCCTCCAACACAGAGGGGCCTGCCCTCCGTCGCCAATAAAACCAAAACCAGCACAGCAAGGTAAGAATAAAGGTTGACAGATGAACCCCTTCTCTTCTCCTTCTCTCCGTGTTGCTTGTGTTTGTTGCACCGGTTCCCTCAGACTCATGTCTCCCCCCTTCCAATATAATGTGTCGGTTTAGTGGCACCCAGAGCAGCCCCGACACAGGTTTTGCTCCGGCCCTCTTCGGGGGGTGATCTGTTGTAAAAGGTTGCGCCTGGACCACCGGTGGCAGGGGTACACTGAGGAGACGGGAGGACGAGACCAGGGACCCCTCAACCAGAGGCAGAGTTGAATGAGGGCTAAACTCCTGCGAATTGTGCAGAGCTCCTGGAGGCGGTACCCGGGACAGGAGGGGGGGGGGGGGGGGGGGGGAGCGGGAGGAGGAGGAGGAAGGAGGAGGAAGAGCTGCATGGCCTGGAGAGGGAGACACAGATTGCAGAGGAAGGGAGGAGAGCTCAGAGGCCCTTTCTAACTCTCTATGCACATACACACACACGGGCACACACACACGGGCACGCACACAAACACACACACACACACACACACACACACACACACACACACACACACACACACACACACACACACACACACACACACACACACACACACACACACACACACACACACGGGGGCACACACACACACACACACGGGGGCACACACACACACACACGGGGGCACACTTGCTCAATGTTGCTCCGCCTGGGGCTCAGCGAGAACTTGCAGGCCTTTGTAGCGCATCCAGATCAAACAGCTCCATTATTTATCCCATCGCACGGGGCTGGGGAATTCCACGGCAAATTGTAAATAAACAATCGAGACTCCTTAGGTGTGGTGTTGGCACTGTAGAGGGTGGGAGGGAGAGAGGGATGGGGAGAGAGAGAGAGAGAGGGAGAGGGAGAGAGGGGGAGAGAGAGGGGGGGGGGAGTGAGGGAGAGGGAGAGGTTTTGGCATGGGTACGGGTTGGTTCAGACAGAAGTAGGAATCTCTCCGTCAGGTCGTGAGTCAAAGTTTGAAAAGGAAAGACGTTCTTCATAGCACAAGAGATGGTTGGAGTGAGATAGAGCGTGTTTATGAACTCCGTTAAAACATGGGCAACTCGACTGGATGAGAGATGAGAGATTAGAAGAAGAACCACAAGTTCAAAGAGAAGATGCTTTCGTAGAACTGCTGATTTGTGAATATCGGTGTTTGGCTCTGGGAGACGGTCCGAGCTTGTAGGCAGCACGCGCCCAGTAATCCTCTGCTCCTTTGGAAGCCTGACGTTCATGTTGTTGCGAGGTCGGGGGGATGGGATAAATTGCACCTCTAAGCAAACCCACCCACCTCCAGCCCCCGCCAGCAGCCGCCAACCCCCTCGCCCGATGCCTGCTGAGATCATACGCTCTCCTTTTCTCTTTTTTCTTTTTGGAATTAATATTCAAATTCATGCCAGCTAAAGCCTTCTTCTTCTTCTTCTTCTTCTTCTTTGACTCCTTAACGTCTTTAATGCTCAGTCAAACTAAGGGGAAGGCTGTGGCCAGTAGATACTCCTTGCTAGCCTGGATGAAAATGGATATTTTCCTTCTTCGTCTGCATTCTTCCTGCTCAGTAAAAATTTGCACTGATTCTTTCCCCACTGGCCTGGGCATGCACAGGTTCTCACGTTGTGACTCAGGGCTCCGGGAGGGAACTATGGCTGTCGATACTAGACTGTCACTGTAGTGTGGCAGGGCAGGCCTTTATTCAAATGTGATCGTTCACCATAAAGAAAAGTCTCCTTGGGGCTATCTATAACAACTTTATGGCCACTGGAGAGTAGCGCTCTTAAATTTAAGTACCCTTTGCAGTTCAGAGGGAAAGATGTTTTTAAATACAGTCAATAATGTCGACATTTTTAATGAGCCTTATCATTCTGAGCCCGGCGGTGAGCCCTCTCAGATTTGAAGTGGCCTGAGGCATGGCAGAGCCGGTCCTGATGTGTGGGTCCAGACCCGGACGACCCTAGATACAGTTGCATGGCAACTGGAGCTTATGAAATGTTTTCATATTCTTTGTTGAAACTAATATGTAAGCAATACAATAAACAAACAAACCTTTCGGCAACACGAAAGTAATCTACAGTTTGAGTAGTTTTTTCTATGTGTATGTGTTTGAGAAATGCAATACCAAATATCATCTTCTCGCAAAAACAAAAAAAAAATATTCAGTTCAACTGTCCTTACCACATGGCCAACCGCGCCATTGGTCCTGCTGATAAAACTGTCATAACTGAGGAAGATATTACATTTATATGGCGACTCGTAGCATAAATTAGCCTTGTGAGGTTTTGACGCGTCTGTAAGTGTTCTGTAAACACGATACGGCTTTTTTTATCAAATGTTTGGCTGTTGAAAACGTTATAAAGGCATATTCTAAACACCCAAAACGAGGTGTGTGTGTGTGTGTGTGTGTTTGTGTGTTTGTGCGCATTTGTGTGTGTGTGCGCTTGCATTTGTGTGATAGAAAAGTCATCAGCACGGCTTTGGCATATCTATGCATCTTGCATGGCCCTGCCTCATGTGACTGTTTGGCGGCGCACCCTGTGAGCTATTGTGTCTCCCGTCATTCCCCGCTGCCTCAACCTCCACGCCACAACACTCCCACACCCTCGGGAGGGGGGAGAGGAGTAAAGAGAGCTCCCGGTGTGTGTGTGGCGGTCGGCGCGCCGCCTGACAGGCTAAATGTACAGTAAGAGACTGAGTTTACTCCTTCATTATTTTGTCGTTTTCTAACAACGCTACAGCAAGATAAACGATGCCGAACGCCGACGCCTACAACAAATCAAAAATGGTGATCAAGACGGGTCTGATGTGCCGAGAGGCACTGGAGGATCCACCACCGGTGTCTTCAGAAAAGGCCGTCTTTTCAACACCTGACACCCACCATCTTAACGCAGTGTAATGATGGGTGGGAAGGTAGCACCCACAAAGCAGCACACTTGGCACATGGAGGGTTGTGTAGAGTCGTTGTCACGGGAAGGGGCGAGATGTGTCAAAACAAGCAATCCCAGCACACTCTCTCTCTCTCTCCCATTCTCTCTCTCTCTCTCTCTCTCTCTCTCTCTCTCTCTCTCTCTCTCTCTCCCATTCTCTCTCTCTCACTCTCTCTCTCTCTCTCTCTCTCCCATTCTCTCTCTCTCACTCTCTCTCTCATTCTCTTTCCCTCTCTCTCTCTCTCTCTCTCTCTCTCTCTCTCTCTCTCCTCTCCCTCTCCTCTCCCTCTCTTTCTCTTTCTCTCACTCTCTCTCTCTCCCTCTCTCTCTCTCTCTCTCCCATTCTCTCTCTCTCTCTCTCTCTCTCTCTCTCTCTCTCTCTCTCTCTCTCTCTCTCTCTCTCTCTCTCTCTCTCTCTCTCCCATTCTCTCTCTCTCACTCTCTCTCTCTCTCCCATTCTCTCTCTCTCACTCTCTCTCTCTCTCCCATTCTCTTTCTCTCTCTCTCTCTCTCTCTCTCTCTCTCTCTCTCTCTCTCTCTCTCTCTCTCTCTCCCTCTCTCTCCCTCTCTCTCTCCCTCTCTCTCTCTCTCCCTCTCCCTCTCCCTCTCTTTCTCTCTCTCTCTCTCTCTCTCTCTCGCTCTCTCTCTCTCTCTCTCTCTCTCTCTCTCTCCTCTCTCTCTCTCCTCTCTCTCTCTCCCTCTCTCTCTCCCTCTCCTGCTCTCCCTCTCTCTCTCTCCCTCTCCTGCTACTCCCTCACCCTCTTCTCCTGTCCTCATCTCCTCCCCTCCCCTGACTATCCCCTGAGTCTCAACACCCGTGTCTCAAACCAGGTTTCGCTTTGTGTGAATCGTAAGCCGTCATCCTCTGTTTCCTCAATAAAAGAATTAATCCATCTTATTTGACTGCTTGAAACATTAGATGGAAATTATCGCGTAGTAACGATAGACTCTTGACCAATGACTGAACAGTCCTCCTCGGGTTGCACAGCCCAAGTAATTGTATTTTAAACCATGGTACAGCCTTTATGGGACCAAACGACTTCCTTATCAGAGTTGTAATTACTTAAATCTTTTAGGCCATGTTCCCAGTTCTATGGTAATTTGATGAGGTGCACCACATTATAATTGAATATTCAAATTAGAAATAGGTGTCAATATGGCCCTCCTTGCCGGGAATGAGGATTAATTGTTGTCAAAACTTACAGCAGCTCAGGCACTCCTCTTGATTAGGAATGCACTTGCCATGTTTTTTGTTTCAAGAATTAGTCTTGTAATTGATTTGCCATATGTTACCCTCACCCAGTGCTGCTAAAATTGTGTTTAGGAATCAACACATTTGGATTGAGACAGTTTTTTGTTTCCGCCAGATGGGGATTGTAGCCCTACGAGCAGAGAGCAGAGAAGTGTTTTAGTCTCCAAGTCCCCAGATTCACGGCTTCACTTCAACTGCCTTTGCTAGTTTGAACAATTTAGGTTTTGTTGTATTGAATGTAATACAAATTGTGATTATGTTTATTTTACGTGTGTTCTTCAAGTATATAGAAGTTCAAGTTTATTATAGCACACTAAAAACAGCAGTTGGTTGACCAAGGTGCTGAAGAAACAGCCATAAATGACAAGGGGGGGGGGGGGGCACCCACCGATGGCTTATATGTAAACACCTGGAATATTCCTATCCTAAATAGGCCTCTAGTTCATCTAATTCAGAAGTAGCACTACCTTTTCGCTCCTAGGAAGGGAGCCCACTTTTCTGCAAGGTCTACCTCAGAGGATGCAGCCCTTTCCACAAGATTGATGCCAGCCTTTTAAAAATTCACCATTGGCCTACGCTTAACATGGCCAAGTGCCGATGCAAATGAGGAGAGAGGGAAGTCGACCTATTCATCGCAAATAAATCTGAGTTTGAGACCCGGGCTCATAAATACCACAAGCTGTCAGGGATCGTGTTTTATGGCTCTTGATGGAAGTTATTTCATTTATTTATCTCATCCCAAAGAGATAAGGTGAAGAAAGTCACAACTACCGGAATATGCAAAGCTGACATTTTACCTTTCCCCATTAAAAAAAAGGGAGTTGACACAGCAAAGACATGTTTTATTTCTCGCCAGCGAACTTTGCACGCAAACTTTATAAAACCCTCTTTTCTTTTATTTCTCTTGGAGATCATCTGAAGCTTGGTTTAGCAGCTCCACCAGTCTGGGTGTACTGAGTCTCCGGTGGTGTTCCCAGCCTAACGCGGCTCTTGAATGCGTTGCATCATCTTTTCTAACAGTGTATATTACCGCTAGCGAGTGACATTATGCAGACCCTCTTAAAGCTCTCAGTGTTGTTGTCGTGCTCGCGGTGGATTTATTGATCTGCGGGGTTGAGTCACAGGGTGTGATTCATGATGGGGGGATTGATGAGGATATCAATAGTATCTGCTTTGTTATCTCCGGATGCCCACAAGTGCATTTCAGGGTCTTTTTTTTCTTCTTCTGTAATATAGAGGAAGGAAAATGGTTATGGTGAAGACAAACTCTCCTCTGCAATTACTCCTCAATAAAAAACACAATATCTTGATTTATGTTATGTTGGTTTTACCTCTGTAACATTCAGTCCGTTATTTTACTGGTAAAGCTGCGGGTAACATCTGGTAAGAATCGTGCCTGACAATATGACTTATTATGTTTACATTTGTTTAATATAATTTCAATTTTTATGTATTTTGGTCACATTGTTGCAGTGTTTCCCTATGAGAAAAATGAGCATGCGCCATATTGCTTTGTCTCTTTGTGTCTGTCTCCCAAGCCCAGCTACCAGCGCTGCAACCAGGCCACACTTTGAGCATCAGGCCTGCGGGTCCTACGCCTTGTCAGGTAAGAACCTTCCTCATCCTCTTCCATCTCTGTGGGAAACATTATGCGGCTTAATTAAATTCTATTCAAACTTGTTTGAAGTTTGAATAGTGAACCAATCAGCCAGCAGCAGCCCGCTCAGCGACATTGAGCTGTGACTTTATCAACCGGTCTGTCCGCTGGCACGGGCAGACGGAACCTGGGAAAGATGACAGCATCCGGTAGCACCTCCAGATTCCGCCACAGATGCGTATCTGAGTGAAGGCAGCTCGGCAGAAGTTCAGCGTTCCTGCTCAGGAGAACATTTAGCGCCCAGTCAACGATAATTCATCAGTCGCCACGGAGACAGACCCACGTTTTAACCACGCGCTCTGCATCCGAGACGAGGTCCTCTCAGATCCACTCTTCCTGTCTGAAGTCAAGGTTCTCCGGCCTTCCTTTTCTTTTTCAAACACACAAAAAAAGTATAGTTCTGGGAGCGGATCTTCTAGCTATTCCGGACCAGCCCTGTGCAGTCAGGAGATGGCTGTGCGAGGAAGGGAGGGAGGGTTACGTAGGCGGGAGAGAGGGGGAGAGGAGAGCTCCAGACAAGCTAAATGAGGCGAACAGTGGTTGTTCAGCAGGAGAGAGACACCGTGTGGCGACGGCTCCTCCTGCTCTGCGAGCGGAGCCGGAGCACTGGGCTGATGTCGCTCGGTGACGGACGGTACAGTGTTCAGTGAGTACGCCATAGCCCGGAGGCTGAGCATCTGCCACACGACGCCGGATTGTAGTTAATGCGCCGCTATATAACTCCACTGAGATTAATCGTGTTGATTGGTTTATTATTATTATTATTATTATTATTATTATTATTATTATTATTATTATTATTATTATTATTATTTTGAGTTGTTTTAATCTTGAGCTTTTTTTCATGAGACTCTATAATACCATAGTGAGAATGTTTATGTAGAATTTAGAGTTTGTTGATCATTCCACTGTTCATTTCATTAATAAGTAGCTTACTGGTTCATGGTATTCCAATTTGACCTGGACATAATGTGTGCGTTTGCATGCTTGTGGGCGTGTTTGTGTGTGTGTTTGCATGCTTGTGGGTGTGTTTATGTGTGTGTGATTGTGTGGGAGTGTTTGTTTTCAGTTTCTGTTGTTCTGAAAAGTTAGCCCTACTTCCTTAACAGCCTGACTTGGTGTGACTAGTCAACATTTGGCCCCACAGTGAGAACTTGAGTGGATGTAACAACCCTTCATTAACAATGTGATGGCCTGCAGACTACGTGTGAGCCTGTAAAAGAGAGCCTATTTGTGTTAATTGTTAGCTTGGTACGTGTGTGCGTGTGTGTTTGTTTGTGTGTGTGTGTATGTCGGTGCGACTCTGCTTCTGTGTGTTTTGGTCTGTGTGTGTCTGTGTCTGTGTGTGTGTGTGTGTGTGTGTGTGTGTGTGTGTGTGTGTGTGTGTGTGTGTGTGTGTGTGTGTGTGTGTGTGTGTGTGCGCAGCATTGAATGAGAGTGTGTCTGGTTGAGTGCGACTGCGCGTGTGCGTATGTGTGTGCGGCGATGTGCGTGTGTGTGGTGTGTGTGTGTGTGTGTGTGTGTGTGTGTGTGCTTGACAGCTGGCCTGGTTCAAGTTGGTCTAAAACCATGTGCGCTCTGTCAGGGTAGTACAGGCACCTTCTTTAGGATTGATGAATTACCTGCTTCCTTGATTAAACCTTCCGTCACTTTGCAACAAAACAAAAAAGCCACAC